>NC_134830.1:31481708-31553241 GCF_004210375.1 Tachypleus tridentatus | reverse complement strand
CCTAAAAGGTGGAGCCAGTCTGCAAGTACCCCTTTCAAATTAAACATTATGAACTAGACAATTACATTTACAAATTAAAATCTGTAACAACTTTGTTCCGATTGAACAAAACTTGTGTTTAGTACAAAACGTCATGTTTTTTTGTTTTTTTATGTTCTCGGAGCTGAAGTCTTAGAATTTTCAACAAACACGATTATTTTAATGAAAGCCTAAAAAACCTTCAGTGTAAAAGAAGGGTTTCGCTATGTCTCTGTTATCGTGAGAAAATAGATATTTTGAGTTATATCTACAGCATATTTAACACTATAGTCAGTTTTTTTATTTGACATTCGAATTACATTAACATATATGAAATATGCATTGCTAATATTCGGCTAAACCTAGTTTTATCTTTTCCCCTTTATTTTGCAATTAAAGCTATGTTTATTAATGTTTCGTAATGAACAATTAAAACAGTTCCTTCCCCTCTAAAGAAAGTGTTATTTAATATAAAAACAAGTGATCTGTTTAGAGTTTTCATTTTGTTTTACCAGATAGATAACGTCGTTTGATTTTCTGCTACCTGTCGCTGTAATAGTTTTACGCCTAAATATTTTATTAGCTATTAATTTGAGAACTGAATCCGTAAATCTTAGAATAACTCTTGACATACATGACAAGTTTTCTCTCTCTCTCCCGACTCGGGGCTAAGAATGGAGGTTTTATACGCGAAAACTCATGTTCAGCACTGATATCGTGCACGATGTGTAGTTTTGTGCTTATATTACAAATAAAGAAAAGAAAGCCTGTTTATTGGCTCTTGTACAGTGACATCTGATTCAGTAATTCCGAAATTTTAAATGTATTTATGAGCTGTGTTGTGGCTGTTTTATTTTTGTAGGACTTGCTTGTTTATTGTGGTATTAGCTGCTTTTAAACGGTTTAAATGTTTGCCATTAATGAACTAATTAACAAAAACGACAACTTGTATAAAAAGCATGGGAAAACTTTTATGGTGTGAGTTGTGTTTTTTTTAGAGCAAAGCCACATTGGACTACCTGTTGTGTCCGTCGAGGGGAATCGAACCCCCTACTTTTAGCATTGTAAATCCGTATACTTTCCACTGCCGCAATGGGGGACGAATAATATAGTGTGACACACTTAATAGTGGACAACCTTTAAATATACGCAAATAGCAATTTCTATTAGTGACATTTATTGCAGAAAATTCTTAAACTTCTTAGTTGATCTCTCCTGGTGGTCAGTTTCTTTAAAAGTGGATTTTTTTTTTCAGTCTAAACGTCTATAAATTAACTTAATTAATAAAGTAAAAAAACAAAAACGGTTTCACGATTTTATCATACTTTATAAAGTGCGATTTTTATTTGCAACTAAAGCCTTAGGATTAAACGTAGACACAATTAGGGACATATTTGTTCCATTTTTTTTTTAAATCAAAAACTTTAGTTGAGGTGAAATAATAATTCTTACTTTGCGCTTCATTGTTTGAACTTTATTACATAAATAAGTGTATAGTTGACGATAGACCTCAAGACCTATAGGCAAAAATAAAAAAAAAGACTTAATTTAGTGGGTCCCGAATATTCGCCATTTAAACCATGGGGGCGTTATAATGTTACGTTTAGTCCCACTATTCGTTGTTAATGGCGGTGGGTAGTTATGACTAACTGCCTTTCCATTAGCATATAACTACGGGACAGCTAATGCAGATGGTTCTCGGGTAGTTTTCGAAACAAACAAACTAATCCATTTATCGTAGAACCTGTAAGTGTGAAGCTATAAAACTCATTTGATGATCGATTTTATTAATTTCTCTAGACAGGATTTTAACATCTGTATTTACCCATAACCTGTTTTATTTCAGGGATCTTCTTCATTGTCCCCTGCATTGATACATACTGTAAAATTGACCTGAGGACTGTATCTTTCGATGTGCCACCACAAGAGGTATATGAATTATATTATTTTTCTTAACTTACATAAAGCGTGTCGTTATAAACAAAGTAAACTTCACCTTCTAATTTTTTTTTAAATACGAAGTGAATTTTTAGCTTTGTGATATTTTCAGGTAAAATATAATTTATTACCGGTGGTGCCGAAACTGGACAAAGTTGGTAGAAAGAAATTATTCATTAACAAACGAAAACACTGCCTACATGTTTGTCTAAAAAATAAGTGCTTTTTTACTAGTGTGTTTAGTTTCTCGATTTTCTCTCTCTTGAGATTAACTTCCATTGAACTAAACACAATTTTGAAGTAAGTCTTCACTCGAAAAGCCTCTAGTAGAATACTAAGCTCAACTTCTTTGTCCAATCGACGATGTCATCTCGAGATCTTTGTTCTCTCATCGGTAGGTTGTTACATTTGGAAACTTCAAATCGGCTAGCAAAGGATATTACAGTGTTAGCCCTTTCAACCCGGATGCTGGATGTTACTACAATGTATTTTCGAATACAGTGGCACCTCGGTTCTCGAACGACTTCCTTATGGAACAATTCGGTTTTCGAACATGTTGTTTGAGAAAAAAATGTCTCGGTTGTCGAACATAAACTCGGTTCCCGAACCAAGCTGTCGTGGCCCGATCCCCCCCGAAATAACCCGACTGATGACCCGAACGACCCTTCGACCATTTTCAGCCCACGCCAAGCTTGCCCAAAACATTTTACCCGCACCTGTCGCTCAGTCCACACCCCCGCTAAAATCTGCTGTGAACGTTCGTTTTTCTTTTTGTTGTTTTTCTAAATATTCTGATTAAATAAGCCACCATGGGGTCAAAGAAGGATAATGAAAGCAGAAAACCAAAAAGAAAAGTTGTTAGAGCCACAATAGAGGTGAACAAAGATCTCATAGCGAAGTATGAGAGTGGTGTTCGCGTGTCTGACCTAACTACACAGTTTGGTATGGTGAAGTCTACAGTCTGTACCATACTGAAAAATAAAGAGGTCATCAAAGGAGCTGATGTTGCAAAAGGAGTGACAGTGCTTACGAAACAGAGATCACAAACAATGGAAGAGGTAGAGAAACTGTTGTTGATTTGGGTAAACGAAAAACAGTTAGCTGGTGAAAGCATTTTTGAGATCATCATTTGTGAGAAAGCAAAGCAGTTGCATGGTGACCTCCTGAGAAACACCCCTAGAACGAGTGCTGATACAAGTGATGCGTTTAAGGCTAGTAGGGGGTGGTTTGAAAAATTTAGGAAGAAAAGTGGTGTAGATAGTGTGGTGAGACATGGGAGGGTGCCAAGCAGAAACAAACCTCGGGACAAGTTTTTAGTGAGAAATAGGTCCAGTGAGTCTCGAGCAGGTTGTAGCGGCGCAAAGAGAAAGAACCCCAGAAGGAGAGTTGCCTGACGTTTTATGGAAGGTGACTCCTTCCAAACAATAATAACCCTCCTACTTTCCACGTTCCTCACCATCTTCACTTACGCCATCAGCTCTCCTCAGCACAGGTAAAGTGCAGTTAAATTTTCATTTATTGTTTTTTTTATTGTTTATAGTTCTTGTGGTTGACTTTATGCATGTGAGTATTATTATACAGGTATAAATAAGCATTATTTTTACTTAAAATGCTTCATAATGCGTAATTTTGAAAGAAAATGATTCGGTTTTCGAACAGCCGTCTGGAACGGATTAAGTTCGAGAACCGAGTTACTACTGTATTTCCCCATGGTGGCACAGCGGCATGTCTGCGTACTTGCAGTATTAGAAATTGGGTTTCGTTACCCGTGGTGGACAGAACAAAGATAGGCCATAGTGTAGATTTTTGCTTACGTACAAATAAACCTTTCGAATATTACATGTTATATAGAACAATGCAACTAAAATAAGGCAATCTCAACGATTTTCTGGACAACATGTTTATGATAAAACTGCAAAGAAACTACATAAATAAAAGACTTGGGAAAAATACGCCACTAATAATTGAACAAGGTCAGTAGGAAATGAAAACAAGATTTGAGAATGCTCTAACACGTGAGATAAAAAATACAGCTTAAATGTAATACGGTTGTCGGAAAAAACTTCTGACGAACGGCTCTGTTATTATGTAAAACCATTAGTGCAATATCACACGCCACACACCCCATCTTGCGGGAAAGAGGAGTAACTCCAGTTTGGCATTGCAGGAAATGCAAGGATCTTTCATGTTTCACGTTTCGGGGTAATTAAGTCAGTGAAATTTCGAGCATTGTACTGTAACTGATAGTGATTAATAAAACTTCTGAGTGAAAACAAGGAATATGTAAATCAGGTTATATATTCCTCTAGTGCCTTTAGAAATCACGTACTTGGGGGAGGAAACATTGACCTTTCTCTCAATTTGTACACGTACAGATAAATAGCTTTCTTCTTGTGAGACTGATGAACTGACGTCAATAATGATAAACGGTGTATATCCACCACAATGTGGATTCTACTTAAACAGTCATCTCCACAACCCGGGGATACTTTTAATTTATGGGGCGTGTTTAGTTTTTGTTTGAACTTGTTTATTTATATGTTATTTATCACAGGGTTAGATTTGTTGTTTTTAACGCAGTTCTTATTTTTGATTTTACTGTATTTCAATATTTCTCTCTTCTTCACACACACACACACACACACACACACACACACACCTAGGCCAATAACACAGTCAACAAACAATAATAAATCTAATGAAACAGCTAATTATAAAACCTTACGCTGCTGTATATCATATATTCCCAATATTAGCGAAAAAATAACCAACATTTGTAAAAGTTACAACAAAACGCAACATTCCAGTAAGCACTAAATTTATTCCAAAACCAGGTACAAAACTAAAGTCCATGTTATGTAAAACCTACACTGAGAAACATAACATCAACACTATTTATGTATACTACAATGCAACAACTCTCACGACTTCTATATTAGAGAAACAAGCAGAACAACAGAAACCAGATTCAAAGAAAAACAACAACAACCTTCGCACGTTTTGAACACTGCAATTTAAATAAGCATAACATAACCATAGAAAACTCGGATATAAACAAACTCAAAATCAAAGAAGCCCTACTTATACAACAACTAAAACCAAAATTAAACCAATATAAAGGAACACCTTTATACTAATTAAAAATCTAACTGTAACGTCCCCTACAATCTCTCACCCGTTTATACTCTCGTCCCTAGACGTGCCCGGCAACGGTCAGCTGCAGACTCTCTTTGTTAACCAGAAGATGACCTAAGAAGGTCGAAATACTGTTCTGTACAATATTTAAAGTTTTATTGTCCATACCAGCCGTTTTTAGAATATATACCAATTACTTTAAATTTTTAGTTATAGCATCTATTACAAGGTCGAATAAAATACGCAATCATTATAGAACTTCAATCTAAGTTTTTACGTTATGAAGTATCTTTTGGAGTTCTGTAAACAAGTTTATTTCATTTCTGTACAGATCTTATCCAAAGACTCTGTAACAGTAGCGGTTGATGCGGTTGTTTACTATCGTATTAGCAACGCTACTATTGCCGTTACGAACGTGGAAGACTACGGTCGTTCAACACGCCTCCTAGCGGCAACTACACTCAGAAATGTTCTGGGAACGAAAAATTTGTCTGAAATTCTATCGGAAAGGGAGAGTATTAGTCACGTGATGCAGTCAAGCCTAGACGAAGGTACTGACCCCTGGGGAGTCAAAGTTGAAAGAGTGGAGATGTAAGTGATGTTTGGAGAATTATACTACGGAATGTTTTGACACATATGTTCTCTTAATCTAAATTATTATTATTTATTCTAATTGATAAACATTTTTTGAATTCTTCCAAAAGAATCATTTCATTTTGTTTTTTGAACTAAATGTACTCGCAGAAATTACGTACCAGAGAACACTACATTCTTTCGAACTAGTAACGAATAAAAGCGAAATCTGAGGATATCACGTGCCAGTATTCCACTTTCCAGGTGTATACCTGACGTTATAACAAAATATGTTGATGTTGAGTATTCTAATTGGAACTAGCACTTAAAGAAAACCTGACTACAACACATTCATAAATAGCTCGGTATTTATATACTAAATGATAGGATTTGCTCTTGATATTTATAGTAAGGACGTCCGGCTTCCTGTACAACTACAACGTGCAATGGCAGCCGAAGCGGAGGCCTCCAGAGAAGCCCGAGCAAAAGTAAGTTCATTTAAGATCTGCGATACATAATATTAGGCCCCCTGGGACAGCGGTAAGTTTACGGACTTACAAATCTAAAATCAGGGGTTCGATTCCCCTTGGTTGACACAGCAGATAGTCCGATGTGGCTTTGCTATAAGAAAACACACACACACACGCGTAGTATTAGTGAGACATGTTCCTGTAATAATTGTTTGGTTCTTTACTTTAGCTGTAATAAAAAAAAAAAAAAAAAAACTTTTTCCTCTCAACGCCTGTAACAAAACGGACGTCAGTTAGTGCCACCTGTAATCCTCACATTCAATGTTTAAATCGTTCCAGTTGATTGCTGCCGAAGGTGAACAGAAGGCTTCCAGAGCTCTGAGAGAGGCATCTGAAGTGATGGCCGATTCTCCAGCTGCTCTCCAGCTACGTTATCTCCAGACTCTGAACTCCATTGCTGCCGAGAAGAACTCTACCATCGTCTTCCCCATTCCCTTGGAACTCTTCAAGGGATTCTCTAAGAAGATGGAAAAGTGAAAGATTCCAGAATATTGGAGCATTGAACTACCTGCCACAACGAATACAAAGGTCGCTTTGATCTACGTGACGTCCCTTATTGTAAATCATTTTGTACATTTTATATTTCAATTGTTAAAGAAAACAATATTATCCGTTGGGAACGGTCTGATTATCAACGCAATCAAAAGAACTAATAAATAAAAATAGCAAAATAAAGTTGTTAAAGGTATGATGCTATCGTTACCTATTGTTCTGAGCCCATTCTCTTAAGCCTTAATTTATACCTAACGAAAACTTTGCCGATGTTTGATTAATAACTTATAAATATGTTGTGTTGTCGAACCTAATCAATGCTTTAGCTTAAATTTATTTATGACTATTTCACTGTCCACACGGGTTACGTAAATCAGCTGTTGTGATGAATTATCTTGTCAGATCTAGTGTTTTTAACACTGATTGGTTAAGAAGAAAGGCACTTAACAAATAAAAGGAATTTTTCCTTCTTTATAAACGCCGTTTCAAACTGTTTTACTGTTTACTTTAAACTGTTGAAATACTATACTACCTCAGTATAGACCGGATTGCTGTTGACAAGCTTTTTGACATCAACATGTTTATAGAGGAAAGGTGAAGAACTTGAAGCAATTATTTACGTGGCTCCTATGTGTATCTCACGTTTTCAGTAAAAAAAATACAAAACAAAAACGAAATCTCTGTTAAGGTAACACATGAAATTTTATCAAATGGATATTTTGATATGGACTGTGAAATGTCGCTAGAAACGTTCTTTGGTGAACCAATCTTTTTAGGTTTTTTTTAGAGCAATGTTTTCAAGTATTGTAGTTATATTATTATGACATGTAGACAGGATCGAGGTAAGAGATGGTTCAGGGCAAAGATATTAAATTATATGTTATTACAGGGCTTTAGATGAAATTGTTCTGAAATATATTTTAATTATTTAAACTTTTTAATAATGCCAGTCAAATTATTTTCCACGTGAAAACAAAGGTAAATTTATGAAAGTTGAAATATTAATGCGTTTTTATATCATTTTAAAACTTTTTTTTTCAGAATTAAAACGTTCTTCTTACGTCCATACTATATCACTAATACCTGAAACTAGCTACCATTTAGGGTAGCTATAAGCTAATAGTTAACAAGCTTTTGTAATAGTACTGTAAAGTGCTACGTTTTTATTAAAACAATTGTATTTCGATTAGATGTATACATCGCTGGAATTCAAAAATATTTGCAGCATAAGAAAGCTTTGACATTTTCTGTTTCCATTTTTTATTGATACATTTTTTTCGTAAAACTTCTTAAGTGTATGTGACATCATAAAACATCGAATTAAAAATCCATCGTACTGGACCATAAATTAATATTATATGTTGAAGTTCGTAAAAGAAAATTACAACTTTTAAATTTCTAGAAGTTTAAGGTGAAGCCACTTCGATATTTACAGATGAACTCCTAACTGAATGGGGAACTCGCTGCTACAGCGGTAAAGTCTATGGATTTACAACGCTAAAATCAGGGGTTCGATTCCCTCTGTGGGCTTAGCAGATAGCCAGATGTGGCTTTGCTATAAAAAAAAACAGACAACACACTCTTTTAATATAGCTATGGTGGTGCTAGCTAGTAGTAGGTAATAAGAACACACACCTAACAGAATGGTTGTTTCTTTATTCCAGAAGATAGGCACACAAATATTGTTCTTAGTTCTCTGTAACATTCTTCTATCCGATACCTCAATAATATCTGTGCTCAACGGGTAGTTGAAATAACAAGTCCATACGAAACGCTTTTTCACATTCTGACGACCAAGAGCTTAGCTTTCTAATAATTGTTGTTCGCCGTGTGTTTCTTACTGTATTAACTGTAAGGTTTACTAAATATTTGTTTAATTTACTGTACGTCCAAGTAATGATGAAATGATTACATAGAAGTATGTACGTGTTAATTTTAATTAATATAGTTTTATTGAGTGTGTTTATCGGAAAGTATCACGAGTTTTGTACTGTGCGTTTGAATGAAATAAATGTGATGTTAAAATTATAACCATCGCGTTGAGTTTGTACATGATTATTATTTTGTAGAATTTCGCGCAAAATTACACGAGGGCTATCTGCTCTAGCCGTCCCTAATTTAGCAGTGTAAGACTAGAGGGAAAGCAGCTAGTCATCACCACCCACTGCCAACTCTTGGGCTACTCTTTTTACCAACGAATAGTAACGCCCCACGGCTGAAAGGGCGAGAATGTTTGGTGCGACCGGGATTCGAACCCGCAACCCTTGATTACGAGTCTTGGCCACGCCGGCCCTATACATGATTAATGAGAGTCGCAAGAACAAATGACGAGTGGATAATAAACTTTAATCAACGCAGCTTGGGTTTAAATTGATTGGAAAACTCCACGTAAAAAAAACACGATACATTTAAAAGTCGTATTAATATAAAAACTTACATTCGTTCAGAAGAAGAGTTAAAACAGGGAGTGCCTAAAGATAAACTGCTATAAATACTCGTGGTGTTATAAAATGTTGTGATGTTTTGCGGTACTAGATGAGGGCCATCTGTTGATGTTATGACGCATGAAGTTCAAAAGATGAATTTAAAAAACAAATTACATTTTCTAAAATTTATATCGTAATTTGAAATGTGATCCTAATTAACGTTTTAATTTTTCTTGTCCTGAAGACAGTATAGGAACATAACGGTAATCAGAACGCACGTGTTAAAAAAAATACAAAGATTTAGAAAGTCACTTTTAGGTCTTACAACTAGTAGTCGCGGGTTCGCATCCGCATCGCGCCAAACATGCCCGCCCTCCCAGCCGTAGGGGCGTTATAATGTAACGTTCAATCCCACTATTTGTTGGTAAGAGTAGCCCAAGAGTTGGTGGTGGGTGGTGATGACTAGCTGCCTTCCCTCTAGTCTTACACTGCTAAATAAGGGACGGCTAGTACAGATAGCCCTCGAGTAGCTTTGTGCGAAATTCCAAAAGCAAAACAAACTTGCAACTAGTAACTCTAAATTTTAAAACTATCACACTGTTTAATCATTGAAACACTTAAGGCATTTGTTGGAAATTCTATACTTTTGTTTTCAGTACTAGTGCCAAAATTAATGTTTTACAAGAGTATGTACTAAAATTACAGTTTATAGCAGAATGTAGCTCTCCCCTTCGGTGATTAATTCCAAACAAATAAACAAAGCCAGATGGTTAAAGCGATCGACTCGTATTCTGAGGGTCGCGGGTTCGAATTCCCGTAGCACCGAATATACTCGACCTCTAAGCTGGGGCTTGTTAAAAAGTAACGGTCAATCCCCACTATTCGTTGGTAAAAGAGTAACCCAAGAGTTGGCGGTGGGTTGTGATGACTAGCTGCCTTCCCTCTACTCTTACACTGCTAAATTAGGAACGGCTAGTGCAGATAGCCCTCGTGTATCTTTGCGCGAAATTCAAAACAAACCAAACTAAACCCATAACTTCGACATGAATTACGTAATCAACGACTGATCAAGCTAAACATGTCAGTATAAGTCCACTACCACACGTTTCTTTTGTGTAACGAATAAAACTATAAAGTTCTTATTCACCGTACCTTTCCATTGTCCATTCTGATATGTTTGATGTTTCTTAAAACCATTGACGCAAGTTTATTAAAGTGTTAAACAATAAAGAACTTACTCAACGACCTCATTCTTCAGTACTTCATACTTATCAAAGGCCTCTGTTAGTTCAGCGGTAAGTCTACGAACTTACAACGCTAAAATCATGGGTTCGATTCCCCTCGGTGGACTCAACAAATAGCCCGATGTGGCTTTGCTATATGAAAACATACGCGCTACCAATGTAACGAACACTAACCTCCACCCATTCGCAAAAGCTAAAACCTACAAGGGACCATTTCAAAACGTGTCCTATTACAGAGAATAATACGTTGGTCAGCCATATGTTCGCGACGTTGAAACACTTGTGAGTTATTGAATTCATCAAGTGTACCCGCAAATTATACCGACTCGACGAACAATGAGGAACTGTGTAATTATAAATACGTTGAGAAGTGATACCTGGTTCTATACATCCGATTTGTGATTAGTGTATGCTTATTGAATGATCAACTTGTATCAAACAAAGTCCTGTTTCCTCTTAAACATCATTAATATTATATACAGGACATGTTATGAATTAGTGTCCTTCAATCCTCCCTGCCTATTTCAGTTTTGTACAACTCTGGGTATCTGATGGTCCATTACTTGATCTGAAATTCAAAGTAGTGATCGTACAGCTACGCTTGTAAATCAATACTTAGTGGAGACAGCTTTACATCTCTCAGTTCATGACACATCTCTTTAGTATAAGCTACACTTAATCCTATTATTATGCATGTAACTCGTGACTAGAGCTAGCCCACGTATTTTACATATTTTGCCTTTGTGAGTCGTTAATAAACTAGATAAGCAGTTAACTATGTTTTCACGACGTCTGACATACTAGAAACTTCTTGAATATATAATGATACTAGTCTTCTCACGTGGGTGATGTGGCACTTAGTTATGTCCTGTTAAAATTCAGAATGAATATGAATCCAAGCAATGCTTGCACTTGATCAGATTTCACTTTGTCCTTGTATTAGATTTTCCACTGTGTTTATTAATATGAAATTTATCTTGATTTTCATGAACTCGCACATTTTCCTCAGGTTACAAACTAGATACGATCGTCATCTTTAAAGAAGACTCAGCTATGTCATCTGCTCTTTCTTCTATTGTTTGTCCGATAATAAAATATTGTCTTTGTTTTAAAATGAAACAATTGTCTCAGTTTGTTTTGGCTTTTTGGAAAAGTTTCATTTTTCAACTTATTCGAATTGTGCATACATATTTGTTATTGTGTTATTTAATTCACTTATACCTGTTAGCCAAGTGTACGTTGGAACTCCAAACCGAGACATTCGAACACTCCTATATGTTTTGTTTGTAGAAAACCTTTAATATACGGAATCACTTGGTGCGATGCAACTTCCAAGGACATCCTAGATGTTCGATAAAGTGAAACTCTATGAACATTTAGAACACAACTTTTAGCTAATGTTTTTTATTTAGTGAATGCATCGAATTGTTTAATAGAGTGTTGTCATCCGTTTGATCCTAATTGGAGATAACTACAATAACATGTTACAGCAGAGAATAACAAAAAAAAGGTGGTTTGAACTAGTTCTATATTCTATACAAATTGGTATAAGTCTGAAAAAGGGGTGAAGCGAACCTTATCTGCAAAAACTGGAATAGAATACTAATTTGTGTATTATTGATTCACTGAACACGTTTTTTAGTATGTTGTTCCTTGTTGTAAGTATATTATACTTTACTGGTATCTCTGTCCACTAAAACAGTTTTCATTGGCAGCTACAAATATCCTTTTTTAATGTTGGAGTAGGTACTCTATACTATTAACACGACGGATGGTGGACACTCACTTGTGTAGTAGATCACATTTCCTTTTATAGATATGAGAGCAATTGGACCATGTTCTGCTATCGACACGTTCGAGGTATTTGTAGCTAACTTACACTAGCTTATTGAAATTCACCATGCAGCTTACATTCGTCTGATGACCGTCCACGAGAGTGAAATATCCACTTTTGTGGTTTAATCATGATGGACCATGTACAATTTGGAGCACATTAAACTTTGATTCACCTCGGAGCACCTCTGTGGGAGTCAGAACCATACAGGATAATTACATTCCAGGTCACGTTACTAATCCTCGAAGGCCAATTTGTATAATGAAAAACTGAAAGGCGCAACAACAATTATTTTATTGCGCCACAGCTGCACCATTAGGAAGGTAATTAATAGTTTTTGTGAGACTATCAATAGAACTCGGTAAGTTTCAAACAAAAATTAATTTATTAGTCTATCTAACAAAACGTACAAAAGGTTTGTTCCAATAATGTTGTAAGAAGGTTAGGCATACTCCATATAAAGTTTTTGATTTACAAGTAAGTTAATTAACTTATATTCAAATTTATTAAGCACACATTAATATGACAAACTTCAACAACGTTTCGCTGATACTGTAATATGCAAAGTAAAGGTTTTACGGCTTCGTCCCGAGTTTCATAATTTAGTTTCAATATTATGTTGATATAATTACTAAAAATTGTTTATATGAAGGTATCAAACACACAATCTTAATTTCACTCGTTTTTTTTCTTTGCAGCGATAACTAGAGAGACCTCAAGTGACACAGCAATAAGTCAGCGGACTTATACATTAGAAACAGGGGGCCCGGCATGGTCAGGTAGGTAAGGCATTCGACTCGCAATCTGAGGGTAGTGGGTTCGAATACCCGTCGCACCAAACTTGCTCGCCCTTTCAGCCGTGGGGGCGTTATTAGTGACGGTCCCACTATTCGTTGGTAAAAGAGTAGCCCAAGAGTTGGCGGTGGGTGGTGATGACTAGCTGCCTTCCCTTTGGTCTTACACTGCTAAATTAGGTACGGCTATCGCAGATAGTCCTCGAGTAGCTTTGCACGAAACTCAAAAAAACAAGAAAGAAACAGGGTTTCGATATCCATGGTAGTCTCAAATAGCCCTTGTGTAGCTTTGTGCTAAACTACAAAAATACAACTACAGTTTTTAAACATTTTCGTAAACGATGAAAGTAAACCTTATTGTAAATAAAGTATCAATTTATTCTTATGTTACCTTTTCAAGGTCATATTTCACGGTATGGCGTTTTATCAATCGACGATACTGCTTTTATCATTTGAAAAATTGAAATAATGGTATTTTATCAACTGGAGATGTCGTTATTGTCACATGAAAGAACTGAAGTTAGGACTTTATACCAACCAAATGCACTGCTTTTGTCTCACTTCACAACCACGAGAACATGATATACCGTATTTTCCGGTTAATGAAGCCGAATCGCCCAATAAGCCGAAACCATTTTAAAAGTGACAAGTTTCTTCAAAATGATTTCTTAGTCTGTTTCAGCGTCAGCATGCATGTTGTGTGTGATCATTGGCGTTCTGTAGTAAAGCAGAACGTGTCGTATTGAGACAGAGATGGAATCAATATGTCATTCGTTATTGGCTCCACTCACTGTAATTAGGTAACAAATGAAATTCCAGAAACAACGTTTCACTGTAGTCTTAACGTGCTTTGTTGATGGGACAAAATTACCGCCTATGGTAATTTTCAAAAGAAAAACATTTCCTAAGAAGAAGACATTTCCGAAAGGAGTGATCGGCCAATAAGCCGACCCCAAAAATCAGGTCCAAAATTTAGGGCCAAAAATTCGGCTTATTAGGCGGAAAATACGGTATTATCAACCGCAAGCATTATTAGTGCCACTTAACAGAGGTGAATTTATGACGTGTTTGCTAGCAGGAGTTACTGCTATTTTCACGTGACAGAGTTGAGTGTGCGATATTTAACCAATCAAAGTTACTGTTGTTTGACAAAATAAGGCTAAACTGCCAGGTGCGCATGACAAGTAGGATGTTTCAGAGTGACTACTCTACTAACCCATATTGTTCATACACCAGACGACACAGGTGTTAGTCGTAAATTCTCAATCGCCAGACAGCTTTTTATCCCTTAATTATGAGTAATAAACTCTTTATCTAAGCTGACATATTTGAGTTGCTGAAATTTTACCACCATATGATCATAAATCATTTCAATCGCGATCAAATTATCTTTCATAAGTCAATTGGAAATATTGTGAAACAAGTGTAATGTATAAATTGATTAAAAGAGTACGTCGTCTGAGCCTATATTAAAGTGCTATCAGTGTAGTTAACAGAAGAATGGAGTATGCTTGTTATCTTTAAAAGTTATATGATACAGTCTGTTGCCTTGTTAGTACTGTTATTAAATATTTACAATTTGTGTTTCTTCTTTTAATTCCGCAAGTTTATCATTATCAAATATAATCACTACAACTCGTAGCGTTCTTTAGAATAGGCGTAATGCATTATCGGTGTAGCTGCAGTTTACGTTGTTTATTAAGTTGAAGTCCGTGGTATGGAGCACAAAATGGTCCAAAATATTTTAATTTTGTTGGTGTAATATTTGTATGTTGTGAAGCACAAAGTAACACAGTAAGCCATCTTTGTTGTGCTCCCCACGGATGTCGAGACAAGGTTTTTAGTTTCAATCAGTACTCATAACCACCCCTGAATTACTGGATAGATTCATAGCACGTAACTAGTTTCATTCTTTTTTTTTCTTTGCTCGGCATGGCCAGATGGGTTAAGGCGTTCGACTCGTAATCTGAGGGTCGAGGGTTCGAATTCCCGTCGCACCAAACATGCTCGCTCTTTCAGCCATGGGGGCATTATAATGTAACGGTCAATCCCACTATTCGTTGGTAAAAGAGTAGCCTAAGAGTTGGCGGTGATGACTAGCTGCCTTCCCTCTAGTCTTACACTGCTAAATTAGGGACGGCTTTGCGCGAAATTCAAGAACAAACATACTTTTTTTTTTCTCGTGGATTTGAATAGTATCGTTGGACATGCGGAAACTGAAATGCACTAAGAATGAATAACAGATATTCAAAACAATTCCATCTTTCAAAGGCGTAACCAAGAGGGTCTGGGCCTCTGGAACATCTAGTCATATCTACTACATATTATTTTTTATCTTTTTATATGTAATAAACTCATTTTGTATCATTTAATCGTCTGTTTTCTTATACCAAAGCCATATCGGGCTATCTGCTATGTTTACCCAGGGAATCGACTCCTGATTTTAGCACTGTAAATCCAGTACACTTACCGCTGTGCCAGCACTGGACTATCATTTAATTAAAATGAAACTTTTAAAGATTTTAAATTTGTTTTAGTTTGTTTAATGACCATTTTTAAAAGAATTAAATTAATTAAGTTAAATTTTTTTTTTACTTTTGTTTCCAATTTAAAAATTTCTACCTTTCCTGAGTGGAAAATTTGACGACTGTTTCTGTTACTCTAAAGGGGGCGCTTTTGATAACTTAATATACACTACGGAACACCGACATTTTATTAAAGATAAGTAATAAAATAATTACGTACCAAAATGTGATACATTGTTAAAAAAATTCTTCTGTCACCTTTCTTGACATATAAAAGATAAAACATATCAATTTTTGATCGATGACGTAACGCTACGTAATAGCAGGTCAACCAATAACCCCGATATTTATTTACACCGGAAGTACATTAAAATACAATAAAAATTGGCACAATGTAAGCTCTGCTCTTCATACACATAACCACAACTTGTTAAATATCTTATCAAATTTAATTATTATTTGTCCTAACATAATTTATGAACTATATCCAATAAAGCAATACAAGTATCTTTATTGAACAGCCACTATTAATAATTGATAAAACTTCCATGAAGTACAAATTAAATATTTTAAATAAATAGAGTTTAGTACAGGACTGTCGAACAACGCTTATTCTGTAAATCGAGAGGAACTGTCGTGTTAATCATGGGTAATGTCTAAGCCTATTCTTGTTTTTATATATTCCAATCCAGAACAGGCCTATTCATCCGTCTCAGACCTTGCTCATAACGTCACTTCGTTTCCTGGGGGGACATTACTGGCTTCACTCAGTCATTTACAGTACACTAATGACTCAACATTAAATATATAGGAAAAAATATTATCGTCTTTTTATGATAAAATCGAAATAATATATAAAAATATATGAAGTGCAATATATGACGATTCATCCTGAGGAATGGTCTTTGTAGAAATATTTCTACACCGTTGTCTTAACTTATTTCATTTTTTCGAACACTTCTTATACAAACACAGAACCTTAAACCTAGACAACAAAAACCCATTTGCAGTTTCGAGTTTACAAAAAAAAAATTTGAAAAGAAAAAATATACAAAGTTTGCTCATAAACAAAATAAATGCAAAACTAAAATGCAAAGGATGGTACATGTAACCAAACTCCCGTTGGAGCACGTATAAATACATGTATAACACCTAGCATCTTTAATATCATAACCCATAACCTGCGTACAGTAGTACAGGGTGGCCTGTAAGTCCCTACCCATCCATACGTTATTATAAACAACGTTATAATACTAATGATGAGTTGAAGGCAGCTGTTACCGCTGCATTTGGAACAATAACCCCTGTTATGTTGAGGACAATGTCTCATACAACAAGGCGTCGCATATTATGCAGCGAGATGAGGGATAGCACACAGATACACTGGATACATAAGATATATGGATGGGTAGGGACTTACGGGCCACCCTGTATATCACACAGTTTTAAAACCTTCTTCCCCACCACCGATATTCAACAGACCACGCTATGTTTTTGCAATCTCTATAATAAAATACTCAGCTGTAACATTTCATTACAGTACAGGTAGCAAAGTTTGTTACCCATCAACTCAAATATTTTGTTTCTCAACCGCCTGATTTATTTATTTTTGAAGCAAAAGCAATGACATGTATTTTGAAATTGGTATTAACTTTGTATTTCATATACGTAATATAAGTCAAACGGCAGTACAGTAATATAGTTAGTATTATAATTGTACTATGAATATTAGAACAACAAAGAACCAAGAATAATAATACAACAATTCAGACTACGCACGTTACGAAACTTTCGAGCAACAAAGCTTCAAAAGCAGGCTTATTTTGTTCTCTTTATTCATCCCTCCTCAAAGAGGGGGTATATACAGAAATACAACAAATAAAACAAAATTTAATGATGTAATAATATAATATTGTAATAATATCTCAAGAGATCACAGAATTAATAAGTTAATGCGTATTTGCACATCAAACAGGTTCCTGATAAAACAACAGTGACGAAATATTGTCTGAAATAAAATGTTTTTTTTTTTCATTATCTGGAGATTAAAACTACTTTTTTCTAAGTTTATTAACAGAATTTTGGCTGTATACCAAATGTATATTATTGCAACCAAAGCCAATATTCTAGCGTGGTCGAATTAAAGGTTCAAACTATAACTTGTAATGAAATATATAAAAATATGTGTATCTGTGGGCGTTTGTGACAGTGAGTGAAGGAACGAAAATTTACACCACCAGGACACGGAGTTAACAACTGTTACTGTAATCGAAATAAAAAACAAATTAAAGAGTTAAACCAAACGACATTTCTTTTTACATTTAATCAGCTAAACTTGAAAGTTTTAACGTGAAATCAAAATTGGATTAGGCATGACATAACATGCCCCATATGGGAATCAAAGTTTAATAGTTTGCGACCCGTTATCGCAGATTTGCGCTCGGCAATTTGAGGTTTCTAGGTGAGCTGTAAGAGTGACAGTCAAATCCCATTATTCGATTGGACAAAAGCAGCCTCGAATGCTGTTTACCAGTTGCGTTTCTTTTTCTTTCTTAGTTTAAAATAAGGAACGGCTGTCAGATTCGCTTTAAGAAACACAACTTACATTTCAAAGAGATTTATACTATACAAGCACTTATCCAAAATTAGTTAAAGAAACGATTTGGAATCACAGTCTGTTTCGCCACTTATATTAAATATAGTGAACTTGTATGTATTTAATATCTAAGTCTATAACATCACAGGAAGTAGAGAACGTCAGGATTCCAAAGTGACAAAGTGCCATTTTGGCGCTTTCTATTATGTTTGATATCTTACATTTCATATAATATTTGGTTTTTAGAGTTCATATTTGATGAAATGATAGTCGTGTTATGTTGGTTATAAGTACTGCAATTTTTAAATTAGCGAAATTACTGATCACAACTTTATATAAAAGTGAAACTGAACTTTCGTTTTTTTAAAAAAGTACACATTCAAAATTTTTATTTTGAATTTTGTAAAGTTGTATTATTGGATATTCGAGACTATTTCAGAAGGTAAACGTAAGTAGCCAGTAAATACTGAGTCAATCTTACTGCTAATCGTTATCAGCTATTATAAGACTCTATAGCATTATGTAGTTCTTGAGTTTGAGTTCTTTGATTCAAACTTCATGCAACTGACAAGAAGTTAACATTTAGTTCTTGATAAAAGCTATTCTTGGAAATATTTGGTTTTTTGTGTAGTGATTTTTGTATGTGTTTTGTATCTTCATACCTACCTTATTTCTGTACTTTTCGGCATTCTTGGCTCTACATCTTTGTGAGAAGAACATCCTATCAGACACGAACAAATTTAAACCAATACACATAAATCCAACAAAGACACGCGAGACGCAACTGAACAAATTACTATTACAAATGAAAAAAGCCAACACAATTTCACAAACACTTTATTCCTACCTACGTAAAACCGACTCACGCACACCACAAATATATGGCATCCCCAAACCTCATAAACCAGATTGTCCATTACGACCGATAATGTCAACATATCAATCGTTTAATTACAATATTGAAAAATACATAGCATGGGCATTCTCCAAATATGTAACATTAGCCAGCTCATTCATCAAAGACTCTTTTAATTTCAAGTTTAATCTAAATCAACTTAATCATAAAGCCTTAATTGCCAGTTTCGATGTTATATCACTCTTTACAGAAGTTCCAATCACTGGAGCCTGCAAGATAGCCTTACAACTCCATATCCGAGACCCTAACCCAACTATAGACATTCCCAGTAACCAGTTAGCAACCCTCATAGAATTCACCACGATAAAGACAAACTTCATGTTCAACAACCAAAACTATATACAAACAAATGGCCTAAGCATGGGAAACCCAGTATCACCAGCTCTAGCCAATATTTTTTATGACACAAGTTGAAACACAAGCAATTAACACAGCATTACATCCACCACTATACTGGTACAGATATGTAGATGACACGGTTGCGGGATTCAAATCTACAGAACACATAGTTAATTTTTTCAATCACATTAACTCTATACATCCCAACATTAACTTCACATGTGAACAGGAAGAAAGCAATCAAATATCATTTCTTAACCTCAAAATTACAAGAACCGACACATAATTCAAAACAGAAATCCACCGAATAATCACCCATACTTGACTATACATTCCTTGGAACTCAGCACATGAAACAAAACAAAAACTCAACATACTAAGAAACCAAATAAACACAGCCATACAACTATGCTCACCAGATAAAATTAACTATGAATTAGACAAAATAAAACAATACTTCATCAATATCAATAAGTTTCCTCCACAAACCGTAGAAAACATTATACGCACACACCTAGACAGAAAGCAAAATCAACCAACAAAAGTAAATATATGTCACGAATCAAAAAACTCACGAAACCATATACTGCTGTATACCATATTCCTGATATCAGCAGACAAATAACGAACATTTGGCAAAAACTAGTAACAAAATATGACATTCCAGTTAATACCAAATTTATTCAAAAACCAGGCACAAAACTGAGGTCTATACTATGTAAAAACTACACTGACAAACACCACACCAACATTATTTATAAAATACAATGTGATAACTGCCACGACTTCTATATTGGAGAAACAAGTAGAAAAATGGAAACCAGATTCAAAAACCATAAAAAAGTCACCTTCACACGTTTTCGAACACTGCAAGTCAAATAAACACAACATAACCATAGAAAACACTCAAATACTAAATAAAGAAACAAACATAAACAAACGCAAAATTAAAGAAGCCTTACTTATACAACAACTTAAACCCAAAATAAACCAATATAAAGGAACGCCTTTATACCTATATTAATATAATAAAATAAATAAAATTATATATTCAAACATCTAATACCGCCCTCTACATTCCGACACTCAGTTACACAACACCTTTCAAACATGTGGTCAGCTTCCGGTCAGTTACCTCTTTCTTTGTGAACCTGACGATGACCGAAGAAGGTCGAAACGTTGTTCGCTCTTCTATGTAAAATATTTTCTCAACCCAAACGAGCCGTTTTGCTAATATATTTCTCTACAAGTGGGTTTCCTCGACATTACTGAGACATTAGTATTTTTACGAAAACATTATATAACTTCAGCGGTGGAAAATTCGGCGTGTGATCAACAAATAACACAGAGCCAGCTATCTCCCTGTAAAACGAATTGTATCTACATCAACTCAGAATTGATGAACGAATTAATATCTTGTTATCTTATCGAGAAGGTTTCAAACATTTATTTAAGTTCTACATTTAAATTATAATTTTCCCAGTTTCAAGCGATTCAAAATTATATACATTACGTAATACTCGGAAGAAAAACATTAATTGTTTTCTTCACATGGCGCAAAACGACACGAGGACTATCTGCGCTAGTCCTTATCCCTTATTTAATAGTGTGAAGCTAGAAGGAAGGCAGCTAGTCATCACCACCCATCGCTAACTCATGAGCTACTCGTTTGCCAAGGAATAGTGCGATTGATCAAAACATTATAACGCCCTCACGGCTGAAAAGGCGAGTATCTCTGGCATGACGGAGTTTCCGAATTCAAACCCTCAGATTACGAGTCCATAACCCTAATCATCTGGCCATGCAGGGCCTAGCATTAATGGAAACTACACTTAGATATTACGTACATTGGACATAAATATACGATAAAACACTTACTTCTAGGTTGATTGTTCCTGTTAGGCAAGAGATAACCTCTAACTATGGTGAATAAGTAATCTATGCGTACATATTTACTTATATTAAAGAAACATGGAGGAATCCTAAATAGCCGTGGCACTTGACGATTTTTTAGGGATGATTAAAACAAATTTATCTACCAGAGATTTGTTTTCCCCAGTTTTTATTCGCTATATTTTTGTGCGCCAGCAATACGAAGAATGGGATGCGCGTATACTGATTCAGTATTATTATTCATTATGAATCTACTAGTCTACCCTTAAGTAGTATTAAAGTAAAATAACCTACGAGGCCTTGAGCATTGTTAAATGCATCAATCGAAACGATCTAAACTCCTGAATTCAAAACTGTAATTAGATCTCAAATCGGTCAAAAGATAACGGAGGTGTGAGCTAAAGGTTTGTACATTATAAATAAAAACAAACTCAGAACCATCCTGTAAAATACTGTGTTGCGGCTAAAAAGTATCGATTCCTTGTTGTTAAGCGTAGAGCTACAAAATAGGCTATCTATGCTCTGTCTAACGTGAGTATCAAAATGACTTAACTCCTACAAAAGTCAGACCTATACGACCCCAATACGTATTATTTTGTTAATTATCAATTTACGTAATTTGTAATAATACATCTTTTTGTATTTTCAAAAACAATGAAAAATTTTGAGTACAATAATATACCGTTTTAAGCACATTGTAGTTTGCAGTCAGTGTGATCCCATCAAATATAATAATAACAGTCAATGGTTAAAACGTCTTACTAATATCTGCAGGATAAATGAATTATTTAATTTAAACTTTGAAACACCATAATTCACCTTGCGCTTAACTATAAACAAACAAAGTTTTTTGTAATAATTATGAGTAAAGGCCTGGAATGGCCAGGTGGTTAAGATGCTCGAATCGTAATCTGGGGTCGTGGGTTCGAATCCCTATTGCACCAAACGCGCTCTCCCTTTCAGCCGTGGGGGCATTATAATGTGACGGTTAATCTCACTATTCCTTGGTAAAGAGTAGCCTAAGAGTTAGTGGTGGATGGTGATGACTAGCTGCCTTCCCTCTAGTTTTATGCTGCTAAATTAGGGACGGCTAACGCGGATAGCCCTTGTGTAGCTTTGCGCGAAATTCAAAATAGACCAAACCAAAGAAACAAATATTTATGTTATTAAAGGAAGTACCCCTGTTGTATAAAACTTCAAATTTATTTGATTGCAGGTATGCAAAACATAATATTTAAGGACATAACATTTCACTAAATTAACCTTGCTGCATCAAATCTTTCTATTTGATGATTTCACGTTAACCTAACCGAACTTTGTTATCGTAAATATTGCACTCTGTATGCCTAAAATTAAATAAGTTTAAATAAATTCTATAATTGGCATATTCCCCAAAAAACTACAGAAATAAAACTCAGTAATTTTATTCCAAATAAATAAGTTCCTGTACCGCTTGTTTTACTTTCCCTTTGAGAGTTAAACATTTTGAGGGTATTGTTTTTTGTTTTTTTTGGAATTTCGCAAAAAGCTACTCGAGGGCTATCTGTGCTAGCCGTCCCTAATTTAGCAGTGTAAGACTAGAGGGAAGGCAGCTAGTCATCACCACCCACCGCCAACTCTTGGGCTATTCTTTTACCAACGAATAGTGGGATTGACCGTCACATTATACGCCCCCACGGCTGGGAGGGCGAGCATGTTTAGCGCGACTCGGGCGCGAACCCGCGACCCTCGGATTACGAGTCTCACGCCTTACGCGCTTGGCCATGCCAGGCCTTGAGGGTATTACCCTAGTTTGCTTTCGCGAGCCAAACTTTTTCCGTTCTTTTTTGAAGTACTGGCTAGGCCTACATACTCTGCTGTAGTAACAAAAACCGTTGTGATTATAAATATATATAATTTTATTCATTTAGTGAGATTATTATAGATACTATAAAGAACATCACAGTTTGTTGAATAAGAACCATCAAGGATTATTTTTGTTGTTGTTTTCACCCCCTGTGCAAGGGAAAGGGGGGAGAGAGAGCAAGTGTTAGACATGAAAACAACATGGTATTCCCCTCACTCGAAGTCGACTTGTCTGAGTTGGTTACAGTGGTCATAAACGAGTACAAGCGGAACTGTCTTCTTCATCGTTATTAGATAGCTCGTGAAGAACGCACTTTTCGAAGAGAGACCGTAAATGTCGAAAACGTAAACATTAGCTGTCTGTGGCAGTTCTGTATACGGAGATTCTCATGGAAGAACAAAACAAGGAATCTCGTAGAGAAAGAAGCGTAAGCTGCGGGTACCACATAAACGGTAAGGTACCTAACACAATAATACATATACAATAATGTTAACATTTCATCAGTACACGTACGTTACATTTTATAAATAACTTTTCCATTTGAGTTGACGTCTCATGTGAGTCTGTGTAAACTTTAGAACTTTTAAACAACTTTTAAGATGAGGAAGTTTAATGTGATTGGTCAGTCTATGAACTATCAAACTACGATATTGCTACCTCGTGTAGGTGAAGGTGATCTGGTTTCACTAGAACATGCAATGTAGGTTTGTTTGTTTTTAATTTCGCACAAAGCTCCTCGAGGGCTATCTGCGCTAGCCGTCCCTAATTTAGTAGTGTAAGACTAGAGGGAAGGCAGCTAGTCATCACCGCCAACTCTTGGGCTACTCTTTTACCAACGAATAGTGGGATTGACCGTCACTTTATAACGCCCCACGGCTGATAGGGCGAGCATGTTTGGCGCGACGGGGATGCGAACCCGCGACCCTCAGGTTACGAGTCGCACGCCTTAGCACGCTTGGCCATGCTGGGCCCTGGAATGTAGGAAGAGTTCTATAGCTCGCTAAACAAATACGCAACTCTCCTTCTATTAGCGTAAGATGGCGTTTTGAACCTTACGTGAAGGTTATCCGGTTCTCGGAATTATTACATGTGCATAATATTGTTTGCTTGGGCAACAGGATTGTAACTCGAAAACAAATTTTAGTGTTTCGTGTAGGATCACGACAATCTAAATAAATGCTTGTACGCTTTTAATAATATAAAATAACTTAAGTAACTCTTCAAGCTGTTAATATGAGTATGCATATTTGTATGAGCGTGAAATCCTGTTATTTATTAGCTGGCTCGTACGTGAAGATGATTTAAGTAAATGTGCCTAAAGCTTGTACATTGATTAAAAATAATACAGCTGATGATATTCCAAATAAATTCGGGTTCGTATCCCCGTCGCGCCAAACATGCTCGCCCTCCCAGCCGTGGGGGGCGTTATAATGTGACGGTCAATCCCACTATTCGTTGGTAAAAGAGTAGCCCAAGAGTTGGCGGTGATGACTAGCTGCCTTCCCTCTAGTCTTACACTGTTAAATTAGGGACGGCTAGCGCAGATAGCCCTCGAGTAGCTTTGCGCGAAATTCAAGAACAAAGAAACATACTTTTTTTTTCTCGTGGATTTGAACAGTATCGTAGGACATGCGGAAACTGAAATGTACTAATAATGAATAACAGATATTCAAAACAATTCCATCTTTCAGAGGCGTAACCAAGAGGGTCTGGGCGTCTGGAACATCTAGTCATATCTATTACGTATTATTTTTTAGCTTTTTATATGTAATAAACTCATTTTGTATCATTTAATCGTCTGTTTTCTTATATGAAAGCCATATCGGGCTATCTGCTATGTTTAGCGAGGGGAATCGACCCCCTGATTTCAGCACTGTATCATTTAATGAAAAATGAAACTTTTAAAGATTTTTAAATTTGTTTTAGTTTGTTTAATGACCATTTTTAAAAGAATTAAATTAATTAAGTTCAATTTTTTTTTACTTTTGTCACCAATTTAAAAAATTTCTACCTTTCCTGAGTGGAAAATTTGACGACTGTTTCTGTTACTCTAAAGGGGGCGCTTTTGATAACTTAATATACACTACGGAACACCGACATTTTATTAAAGATAAGTAATAAAATAATTACGTACCAAAATGTGATACATTGTTAAAAAAATTCTTCTGTCACCTTTCTTGACATATAAAAGATAAAACATATCAATTTTTGATCGATGACGTAACGCTACGTAATAGCAGGTCAACCAATAACCCCGATATTTATTTACACCGGAAGTACATTAAAATACAATAAAAAATTGGCACAATGTAAGCTCTGCTCTTCATACACATAACCACAACTTGTTAAATATCTTATCAAATTTAATTATTATTTGTCCTAACATAATTTATGAACTATATCCAATAAAGCAATACAAGTATCTTTATTGAACAGCCACTATTAATAATTGATAAAACTTCCATGGAGTACAAATTAAATATTTTTAAATAAATAGAGTTTAGTACAGGACTGTCGAACAACGCTTATTCTGTAAATCGAGAGGAACTGTCGTGTTAATCATGGGTAATGTCTAAGCCTATTCTTGTTTTTATATATTCCAATCCAGAACAGGCCTATTCATCCGTCTCAGACCTTGCTCATAACGTCACTTCGTTTCCTGGGGGACATTACTGGCTTCACTCAGTCATTTACAGTACACTAATGACTCAACATTAAATATATAGGAAAAAATATTATCGTCTTTTTATGATAAAATCGAAATAATATATAAAAATATATGAAGTGCAATATATGACGATTCATCCTGAGGAATGGTCTTTGTAGAAATATTTCTACACCGTTGTCTTAACTTATTTCATTTTTTCGAACACTTCTTATACAAACACAGAACCTTAAACCTAGACAACAAAAACCCATTTGCAGTTTCGAGTTTACAAAAAAAAATTTGAAAAGAAAAAATATACAAAGTTTGCTCATAAACAAAATAAATGCAAAACTAAAATGCAAAGGATGGTACATGTAACCAAACTCCCGTTGGAGCACGTATAAATACATGTATAACACCTAGCATCTTTAATATCATAACCCATAACCTGCGTACAGTAGTACAGGGTGGCCTGTAAGTCCCTACCCATCCATACGTTATTATAAACAACGTTATAATACTAATGATGAGTTGAAGGCAGCTGTTACCGCTGCATTTGGAACAATAACCCTGTTATGTTGAGGACAATGTCTCATACAACAAGGCGTCGCATATTATGCAGCGAGATGAGGGATAGCACACAGATACACTGGATACATAAGATATATGGATGGGTAGGGACTTACGGGCCACCCTGTATATCACACAGTTTTAAAACCTTCTTCCCCACCACCGATATTCAACAGACCACGCTATGTTTTTGCAATCTCTATAATAAAATACTCAGCTGTAACATTTCATTACAGTACAGGTAGCAAAGTTTGTTACCCATCAACTCAAATATTTTGTTTCTCAACCGCCTGATTTATTTATTTTTGAAGCAAAAGCAATGACATGTATTTTGAAATTGGTATTAACTTTGTATTTCATATACGTAATATAAGTCAAACGGCAGTACAGTAATATAGTTAGTATTATAATTGTACTATGAATATTAGAACAACAAAGAACCAAGAATAATAATACAACAATTCAGACTACGCACGTTACGAAACTTTCGAGCAACAAAGCTTCAAAAGCAGGCTTATTTTGTTCTCTTTATTCATCCCTCCTCAAAGAGGGGGTATATACAGAAATACAACAAATAAAACAAAATTTAATGATGTAATAATATAATATTGTAATAATATCTCAAGAGATCACAGAATTAATAAGTTAATGCGTATTTGCACATCAAACAGGTTCCTGATAAAACAACAGTGACGAAATATTGTCTGAAATAAAATGTTTTTTTTTTCATTATCTGGAGATTAAAACTACTTTTTCTAAGTTTATTAACAGAATTTTGGCTGTATACCAAATGTATATTATTGCAACCAAAGCCAATATTCTAGCGTGGTCGAATTAAAGGTTCAAACTATAACTTGTAATGAAATATATAAAAATATGTGTATCTGTGGGCGTTTGTGACAGTGAGTGAAGGAACGAAAATTTACACCACCAGGACACGGAGTTAACAACTGTTACTGTAATCGAAATAAAAAACAAATTAAAGAGTTAAACCAAACGACATTTCTTTTACATTTAATCAGCTAAACTTGAAAGTTTTAACGTGAAATCAAAATTGGATTAGGCATGACATAACATGCCCCATATGGGAATCAAAGTTTAATAGTTTGCGACCCGTTATCGCAGATTTGCGCTCGGCAATTTGAGGTTTCTAGGTGAGCTGTAAGAGTGACAGTCAAATCCCATTATTCGATTGGACAAAAGCAGCCTCGAATGCTGTTTACCAGTTGCGTTTCTTTTTCTTTCTTAGTTTAAAATAAGGAACGGCTGTCAGATTCGCTTTAAGAAACACAACTTACATTTCAAAGAGATTTATACTATACAAGCACTTATCCAAAATTAGTTAAAGAAACGATTTGGAATCACAGTCTGTTTCGCCACTTATATTAAATATAGTGAACTTGTATGTATTTAATATCTAAGTCTATAACATCACAGGAAGTAGAGAACGTCAGGATTCCAAAGTGACAAAGTGCCATTTTGGCGCTTTCTATTATGTTTGATATCTTACATTTCATATAATATTTGGTTTTTTAGAGTTCATATTTGATGAAATGATAGTCGTGTTATGTTGGTTATAAGTACTGCAATTTTTAAATTAGCGAAATTACTGATCACAACTTTATATAAAAGTGAAACTGAACTTTCGTTTTTTTTAAAAAAAGTACACATTCAAAATTTTTATTTTGAATTTTTGTAAAGTTGTATTATTGGATATTCGAGACTATTTCAGAAGGTAAACGTAAGTAGCCAGTAAATACTGAGTCAATCTTACTGCTAATCGTTATCAGCTATTATAAGACTCTATAGCATTATGTAGTTCTTGAGTTTGAGTTCTTTGATTCAAACTTCATGCAACTGACAAGAAGTTAACATTTAGTTCTTGATAAAAGCTATTCTTGGAAATATTTGGTTTTTTATGTAGTGATTTTTGTATGTGTTTTGTATCTTCATACCTACCTTATTTCTGTACTTTTCGGCATTCTTGGCTCTACATCTTTGTGAGAAGAACATCCTATCAGACACGAACAAATTTAAACCAATACACATAAATCCAACAAAGACACGCGAGACGCAACTGAACAAATTACTATTACAAATGAAAAAAGCCAACACAATTTCACAAACACTTTATTCCTACCTACGTAAAACCGACTCACGCACACCACAAATATATGGCATCCCCAAACCTCATAAACCAGATTGTCCATTACGACCGATAATGTCAACATATCAATCGTTTAATTACAATATTGAAAAATACATAGCATGGGCATTCTCCAAATATGTAACATTAGCCAGCTCATTCATCAAAGACTCTTTTAATTTCAAGTTTAATCTAAATCAACTTAATCATAAAGCCTTAATTGCCAGTTTCGATGTTATATCACTCTTTACAGAAGTTCCAATCACTGGAGCCTGCAAGATAGCCTTACAACTCCATATCCGAGACCCTAACCCAACTATAGACATTCCCAGTAACCAGTTAGCAACCCTCATAGAATTCACCACGATAAAGACAAACTTCATGTTCAACAACCAAAACTATATACAAACAAATGGCCTAAGCATGGGAAACCCAGTATCACCAGCTCTAGCCAATATTTTTATGACACAAGTTGAAACACAAGCAATTAACACAGCATTACATCCACCACTATACTGGTACAGATATGTAGATGACACGGTTGCGGGATTCAAATCTACAGAACACATAGTTAATTTTTTCAATCACATTAACTCTATACATCCCAACATTAACTTCACATGTGAACAGGAAGAAAGCAATCAAATATCATTTCTTAACCTCAAAATTACAAGAACCGACACATAATTCAAAACAGAAATCCACCGAATAATCACCCATACTTGACTATACATTCCTTGGAACTCAGCACATGAAACAAAACAAAAACTCAACATACTAAGAAACCAAATAAACACAGCCATACAACTATGCTCACCAGATAAAATTAACTATGAATTAGACAAAATAAAACAATACTTCATCAATATCAATAAGTTTCCTCCACAAACCGTAGAAAACATTATACGCACACACCTAGACAGAAAGCAAAATCAACCAACAAAAGTAAATATATGTCACGAATCAAAAACTCACGAAACCATATACTGCTGTATACCATATTCCTGATATCAGCAGACAAATAACGAACATTTGGCAAAACTAGTAACAAAATATGACATTCCAGTTAATACCAAATTTATTCAAAACCAGGCACAAAACTGAGGTCTATACTATGTAAAACTACACTGACAAACACCACACCAACATTATTTATAAAATACAATGTGATAACTGCCACGACTTCTATATTGAGAAACAAGTAGAAAATGGAAACCAGATTCAAAAACCATAAAAAGTCACCTTCACACGTTTTCGAACACTGCAAGTCAAATAAACACAACATAACCATAGAAAACACTCAAATACTAAATAAAGAAACAAACATAAACAAACGCAAAATTAAAGAAGCCTTACTTATACAACAACTTAAACCCAAAATAAACCAATATAAAGGAACGCCTTTATACCTATATTAATATAATAAAATAAATAAAATTATATATTCAAACATCTAATACCGCCCTCTACATTCCGACACTCAGTTACACAACACCTTTCAAACATGTGGTCAGCTTCCGGTCAGTTACCTCTTTCTTTGTGAACCTGACGATGACCGAAGAAGGTCGAAACGTTGTTCGCTCTTCTATGTAAAATATTTTCTCAACCCAAACGAGCCGTTTTGCTAATATATTTCTCTACAAGTGGGTTTCCTCGACATTACTGAGACATTAGTATTTTTACGAAAACATTATATAACTTCAGCGGTGGAAAATTCGGCGTGTGATCAACAAATAACACAGAGCCAGCTATCTCCCTGTAAAACGAATTGTATCTACATCAACTCAGAATTGATGAACGAATTAATATCTTGTTATCTTATCGAGAAGGTTTCAAACATTTATTTAAGTTCTACATTTAAATTATAATTTTCCCAGTTTCAAGCGATTCAAAATTATATACATTACGTAATACTCGGAAGAAAAACATTAATTGTTTTCTTCACATGGCGCAAAACGACACGAGGACTATCTGCGCTAGTCCTTATCCCTTATTTAATAGTGTGAAGCTAGAAGGAAGGCAGCTAGTCATCACCACCCATCGCTAACTCATGAGCTACTCGTTTGCCAAGGAATAGTGCGATTGATCAAAACATTATAACGCCCTCACGGCTGAAAAGGCGAGTATCTCTGGCATGACGGAGTTTCCGAATTCAAACCCTCAGATTACGAGTCCATAACCCTAATCATCTGGCCATGCAGGGCCTAGCATTAATGGAAACTACACTTAGATATTACGTACATTGGACATAAATATACGATAAAACACTTACTTCTAGGTTGATTGTTCCTGTTAGGCAAGAGATAACCTCTAACTATGGTGAATAAGTAATCTATGCGTACATATTTACTTATATTAAAGAAACATGGAGGAATCCTAAATAGCCGTGGCACTTGACGATTTTTTAGGGATGATTAAAACAAATTTATCTACCAGAGATTTGTTTTCCCCAGTTTTTATTCGCTATATTTTTGTGCGCCAGCAATACGAAGAATGGGATGCGCGTATACTGATTCAGTATTATTATTCATTATGAATCTACTAGTCTACCCTTAAGTAGTATTAAAGTAAAATAACCTACGAGGCCTTGAGCATTGTTAAATGCATCAATCGAAACGATCTAAACTCCTGAATTCAAAACTGTAATTAGATCTCAAATCGGTCAAAAGATAACGGAGGTGTGAGCTAAAGGTTTGTACATTATAAATAAAAACAAACTCAGAACCATCCTGTAAAATACTGTGTTGCGGCTAAAAAAGTATCGATTCCTTGTTGTTAAGCGTAGAGCTACAAAATAGGCTATCTATGCTCTGTCTAACGTGAGTATCAAAATGACTTAACTCCTACAAAAGTCAGACCTATACGACCCCAATACGTATTATTTTGTTAATTATCAATTTACGTAATTTGTAATAATACATCTTTTTGTATTTTCAAAAACAATGAAAAATTTTGAGTACAATAATATACCGTTTTAAGCACATTGTAGTTTGCAGTCAGTGTGATCCCATCAAATATAATAATAACAGTCAATGGTTAAAACGTCTTACTAATATCTGCAGGATAAATGAATTATTTAATTTAAACTTTGAAACACCATAATTCACCTTGCGCTTAACTATAAACAAACAAAGTTTTTTGTAATAATTATGAGTAAAGGCCTGGAATGGCCAGGTGGTTAAGATGCTCGAATCGTAATCTGGGGGTCGTGGGTTCGAATCCCTATTGCACCAAACGCGCTCTCCCTTTCAGCCGTGGGGGGCATTATAATGTGACGGTTAATCTCACTATTCCTTGGTAAAAGAGTAGCCTAAGAGTTAGTGGTGGATGGTGATGACTAGCTGCCTTCCCTCTAGTTTTATGCTGCTAAATTAGGGACGGCTAACGCGGATAGCCCTTGTGTAGCTTTGCGCGAAATTCAAAATAGACCAAACCAAAGAAACAAATATTTATGTTATTAAAGGAAGTACCCCTGTTGTATAAAACTTCAAATTTATTTGATTGCAGGTATGCAAAACATAATATTTAAGGACATAACATTTCACTAAATTAACCTTGCTGCATCAAATCTTTCTATTTGATGATTTCACGTTAACCTAACCGAACTTTGTTATCGTAAATATTGCACTCTGTATGCCTAAAATTAAATAAGTTTAAATAAATTCTATAATTGGCATATTCCCCAAAAAACTACAGAAATAAAACTCAGTAATTTTATTCCAAATAAATAAGTTCCTGTACCGCTTGTTTTACTTTCCCTTTGAGAGTTAAACATTTTGAGGGTATTGTTTTTTTTTTTTTGAATTTCGCAAAAGCTACTCGAGGGCTATCTGTGCTAGCCGTCCCTAATTTAGCAGTGTAAGACTAGAGGGAAGGCAGCTAGTCATCACCACCCACCGCCAACTCTTGGGCTATTCTTTACCAACGAATAGTGGGATTGACCGTCACATTATACGCCCCACGGCTGGGAGGGCGAGCATGTTTAGCGCGACTCGGGCGCGAACCCGCGACCCTCGGATTACGAGTCTCACGCCTTACGCGCTTGGCCATGCCAGGCCTTGAGGGTATTACCCTAGTTTGCTTTCGCGAGCCAAACTTTTTCCGTTCTTTTTTGAAGTACTGGCTAGGCCTACATACTCTGCTGTAGTAACAAAAACCGTTGTGATTATAAATATATATAATTTTATTCATTTAGTGAGATTATTATAGATACTATAAAGAACATCACAGTTTGTTGAATAAGAACCATCAAGGATTATTTTTGTTGTTGTTTTCACCCCCTGTGCAAGGGAAAGGGGGAGAGAGAGCAAGTGTTAGACATGAAAACAACATGGTATTCCCCTCACTCGAAGTCGACTTGTCTGAGTTGGTTACAGTGGTCATAAACGAGTACAAGCGGAACTGTCTTCTTCATCGTTATTAGATAGCTCGTGAAGAACGCACTTTTCGAAGAGAGACCGTAAATGTCGAAAACGTAAACATTAGCTGTCTGTGGCAGTTCTGTATACGGAGATTCTCATGGAAGAACAAAACAAGGAATCTCGTAGAGAAAGAAGCGTAAGCTGCGGGTACCACATAAACGGTAAGGTACCTAACACAATAATACATATACAATAATGTTAACATTTCATCAGTACACGTACGTTACATTTTATAAATAACTTTTCCATTTGAGTTGACGTCTCATGTGAGTCTGTGTAAACTTTAGAACTTTTAAACAACTTTTAAGATGAGGAAGTTTAATGTGATTGGTCAGTCTATGAACTATCAAACTACGATATTGCTACCTCGTGTAGGTGAAGGTGATCTGGTTTCACTAGAACATGCAATGTAGGTTTGTTTGTTTTTAATTTCGCACAAAGCTCCTCGAGGGCTATCTGCGCTAGCCGTCCCTAATTTAGTAGTGTAAGACTAGAGGGAAGGCAGCTAGTCATCACCGCCAACTCTTGGGCTACTCTTTTACCAACGAATAGTGGGATTGACCGTCACTTTATAACGCCCCCACGGCTGATAGGGCGAGCATGTTTGGCGCGACGGGGATGCGAACCCGCGACCCTCAGGTTACGAGTCGCACGCCTTAGCACGCTTGGCCATGCTGGGCCCTGGAATGTAGGAAGAGTTCTATAGCTCGCTAAACAAATACGCAACTCTCCTTCTATTAGCGTAAGATGGCGTTTTGAACCTTACGTGAAGGTTATCCGGTTCTCGGAATTATTACATGTGCATAATATTGTTTGCTTGGGCAACAGGATTGTAACTCGAAAACAAATTTTAGTGTTTCGTGTAGGATCACGACAATCTAAATAAATGCTTGTACGCTTTTAATAATATAAAATAACTTAAGTAACTCTTCAAGCTGTTAATATGAGTATGCATATTTGTATGAGCGTGAAATCCTGTTATTTATTAGCTGGCTCGTACGTGAAGATGATTTAAGTAAATGTGCCTAAAGCTTGTACATTGATTAAAAATAATACAGCTGATGATATTCCAAATAAATTCGGGTTCGTATCCCCGTCGCGCCAAACATGCTCGCCCTCCCAGCCGTGGGGGCGTTATAATGTGACGGTCAATCCCACTATTCGTTGGTAAAAGAGTAGCCCAAGAGTTGGCGGTGATGACTAGCTGCCTTCCCTCTAGTCTTACACTGTTAAATTAGGGACGGCTAGCGCAGATAGCCCTCGAGTAGCTTTGCGCGAAATTCAAGAACAAAGAAACATACTTTTTTTTTCTCGTGGATTTGAACAGTATCGTAGGACATGCGGAAACTGAAATGTACTAATAATGAATAACAGATATTCAAAACAATTCCATCTTTCAGAGGCGTAACCAAGAGGGTCTGGGCGTCTGGAACATCTAGTCATATCTATTACGTATTATTTTTTAGCTTTTTATATGTAATAAACTCATTTTGTATCATTTAATCGTCTGTTTTCTTATATGAAAGCCATATCGGGCTATCTGCTATGTTTAGCGAGGGGAATCGACCCCCTGATTTCAGCACTGTATCATTTAATGAAAAATGAAACTTTTAAAGATTTTTAAATTTGTTTTAGTTTGTTTAATGACCATTTTTAAAAGAATTAAATTAATTAAGTTCAATTTTTTTTTACTTTTGTCACCAATTTAAAAATTTCTACCTTTCCTGAGTGGAAAATTTGACGACTGTTTCTGTTACTCTAAAGGGGGCGCTTTTGATAACTTAATATACACTACGGAACACCGACATTTTATTAAAGATAAGTAATAAAATAATTACGTACCAAAATGTGATACATTGTTAAAAAAATTCTTCTGTCACCTTTCTTGACATATAAAAGATAAAACATATCAATTTTTGATCGATGACGTAACGCTACGTAATAGCAGGTCAACCAATAACCCCGATATTTATTTACACCGGAAGTACATTAAAATACAATAAAAATTGGCACAATGTAAGCTCTGCTCTTCATACACATAACCACAACTTGTTAAATATCTTATCAAATTTAATTATTATTTGTCCTAACATAATTTATGAACTATATCCAATAAAGCAATACAAGTATCTTTATTGAACAGCCACTATTAATAATTGATAAAACTTCCATGGAGTACAAATTAAATATTTTTAAATAAATAGAGTTTAGTACAGGACTGTCGAACAACGCTTATTCTGTAAATCGAGAGGAACTGTCGTGTTAATCATGGGTAATGTCTAAGCCTATTCTTGTTTTTATATATTCCAATCCAGAACAGGCCTATTCATCCGTCTCAGACCTTGCTCATAACGTCACTTCGTTTCCTGGGGGACATTACTGGCTTCACTCAGTCATTTACAGTACACTAATGACTCAACATTAAATATATAGGAAAAAATATTATCGTCTTTTTATGATAAAATCGAAATAATATATAAAAATATATGAAGTGCAATATATGACGATTCATCCTGAGGAATGGTCTTTGTAGAAATATTTCTACACCGTTGTCTTAACTTATTTCATTTTTCGAACACTTCTTATACAAACACAGAACCTTAAACCTAGACAACAAAACCCATTTGCAGTTTCGAGTTTACAAAAAAAAATTTGAAAAGAAAAAATATACAAAGTTTGCTCATAAACAAAATAAATGCAAAACTAAAATGCAAAGGATGGTACATGTAACCAAACTCCCGTTGGAGCACGTATAAATACATGTATAACACCTAGCATCTTTAATATCATAACCCATAACCTGCGTACAGTAGTACAGGGTGGCCTGTAAGTCCCTACCCATCCATACGTTATTATAAACAACGTTATAATACTAATGATGAGTTGAAGGCAGCTGTTACCGCTGCATTTGGAACAATAACCCTGTTATGTTGAGGACAATGTCTCATACAACAAGGCGTCGCATATTATGCAGCGAGATGAGGGATAGCACACAGATACACTGGATACATAAGATATATGGATGGGTAGGGACTTACGGGCCACCCTGTATATCACACAGTTTTAAAACCTTCTTCCCCACCACCGATATTCAACAGACCACGCTATGTTTTTGCAATCTCTATAATAAAATACTCAGCTGTAACATTTCATTACAGTACAGGTAGCAAAGTTTGTTACCCATCAACTCAAATATTTTGTTTCTCAACCGCCTGATTTATTTATTTTTGAAGCAAAAGCAATGACATGTATTTTGAAATTGGTATTAACTTTGTATTTCATATACGTAATATAAGTCAAACGGCAGTACAGTAATATAGTTAGTATTATAATTGTACTATGAATATTAGAACAACAAAGAACCAAGAATAATAATACAACAATTCAGACTACGCACGTTACGAAACTTTCGAGCAACAAAGCTTCAAAAGCAGGCTTATTTTGTTCTCTTTATTCATCCCTCCTCAAAGAGGGGGTATATACAGAAATACAACAAATAAAACAAAATTTAATGATGTAATAATATAATATTGTAATAATATCTCAAGAGATCACAGAATTAATAAGTTAATGCGTATTTGCACATCAAACAGGTTCCTGATAAAACAACAGTGACGAAATATTGTCTGAAATAAAATGTTTTTTTTTTTCATTATCTGGAGATTAAAACTACTTTTTCTAAGTTTATTAACAGAATTTTGGCTGTATACCAAATGTATATTATTGCAACCAAAGCCAATATTCTAGCGTGGTCGAATTAAAGGTTCAAACTATAACTTGTAATGAAATATATAAAAATATGTGTATCTGTGGGCGTTTGTGACAGTGAGTGAAGGAACGAAAATTTACACCACCAGGACACGGAGTTAACAACTGTTACTGTAATCGAAATAAAAAAACAAATTAAAGAGTTAAACCAAACGACATTTCTTTTTACATTTAATCAGCTAAACTTGAAAGTTTTAACGTGAAATCAAAATTGGATTAGGCATGACATAACATGCCCCATATGGGAATCCAAAGTTTAATAGTTTGCGACCCGTTATCGCAGATTTGCGCTCGGCAATTTGAGGTTTCTAGGTGAGCTGTAAGAGTGACAGTCAAATCCCATTATTCGATTGGACAAAAGCAGCCTCGAATGCTGTTTACCAGTTGCGTTTCTTTTTCTTTCTTAGTTTAAAATAAGGAACGGCTGTCAGATTCGCTTTAAGAAACACAACTTACATTTCAAAGAGATTTATACTATACAAGCACTTATCCAAAATTAGTTAAAGAAACGATTTGGAATCACAGTCTGTTTCGCCACTTATATTAAATATAGTGAACTTGTATGTATTTAATATCTAAGTCTATAACATCACAGGAAGTAGAGAACGTCAGGATTCCAAAGTGACAAAGTGCCATTTTGGCGCTTTCTATTATGTTTGATATCTTACATTTCATATAATATTTGGTTTTTTAGAGTTCATATTTGATGAAATGATAGTCGTGTTATGTTGGTTATAAGTACTGCAATTTTTAAATTAGCGAAATTACTGATCACAACTTTATATAAAAGTGAAACTGAACTTTCGTTTTTTTAAAAAAAGTACACATTCAAAATTTTTATTTTGAATTTTTTGTAAAGTTGTATTATTGGATATTCGAGACTATTTCAGAAGGTAAACGTAAGTAGCCAGTAAATACTGAGTCAATCTTACTGCTAATCGTTATCAGCTATTATAAGACTCTATAGCATTATGTAGTTCTTGAGTTTGAGTTCTTTGATTCAAACTTCATGCAACTGACAAGAAGTTAACATTTAGTTCTTGATAAAAGCTATTCTTGGAAATATTTGGTTTTTTATGTAGTGATTTTTGTATGTGTTTTGTATCTTCATACCTACCTTATTTCTGTACTTTTCGGCATTCTTGGCTCTACATCTTTGTGAGAAGAACATCCTATCAGACACGAACAAATTTAAACCAATACACATAAATCCAACAAAGACACGCGAGACGCAACTGAACAAATTACTATTACAAATGAAAAAAGCCAACACAATTTCACAAACACTTTATTCCTACCTACGTAAAACCGACTCACGCACACCACAAATATATGGCATCCCCAAACCTCATAAACCAGATTGTCCATTACGACCGATAATGTCAACATATCAATCGTTTAATTACAATATTGAAAATACATAGCATGGGCATTCTCCAAATATGTAACATTAGCCAGCTCATTCATCAAAGACTCTTTTAATTTCAAGTTTAATCTAAATCAACTTAATCATAAAGCCTTAATTGCCAGTTTCGATGTTATATCACTCTTTACAGAAGTTCCAATCACTGGAGCCTGCAAGATAGCCTTACAACTCCATATCCGAGACCCTAACCCAACTATAGACATTCCCAGTAACCAGTTAGCAACCCTCATAGAATTCACCACGATAAAGACAAACTTCATGTTCAACAACCAAAACTATATACAAACAAATGGCCTAAGCATGGGAAACCCAGTATCACCAGCTCTAGCCAATATTTTTATGACACAAGTTGAAACACAAGCAATTAACACAGCATTACATCCACCACTATACTGGTACAGATATGTAGATGACACGGTTGCGGGATTCAAATCTACAGAACACATAGTTAATTTTTCAATCACATTAACTCTATACATCCCAACATTAACTTCACATGTGAACAGGAAGAAAGCAATCAAATATCATTTCTTAACCTCAAAATTACAAGAACCGACACATAATTCAAAACAGAAATCCACCGAATAATCACCCATACTTGACTATACATTCCTTGGAACTCAGCACATGAAACAAAACAAAACTCAACATACTAAGAAACCAAATAAACACAGCCATACAACTATGCTCACCAGATAAAATTAACTATGAATTAGACAAAATAAAACAATACTTCATCAATATCAATAAGTTTCCTCCACAAACCGTAGAAAACATTATACGCACACACCTAGACAGAAAGCAAAATCAACCAACAAAAGTAAATATATGTCACGAATCAAAAACTCACGAAACCATATACTGCTGTATACCATATTCCTGATATCAGCAGACAAATAACGAACATTTGGCAAAAACTAGTAACAAAATATGACATTCCAGTTAATACCAAATTTATTCAAAAACCAGGCACAAAACTGAGGTCTATACTATGTAAAAACTACACTGACAAACACCACACCAACATTATTTATAAAATACAATGTGATAACTGCCACGACTTCTATATTGGAGAAACAAGTAGAAAAATGGAAACCAGATTCAAAAACCATAAAAAGTCACCTTCACACGTTTTCGAACACTGCAAGTCAAATAAACACAACATAACCATAGAAAACACTCAAATACTAAATAAAGAAACAAACATAAACAAACGCAAAATTAAAGAAGCCTTACTTATACAACAACTTAAACCCAAAATAAACCAATATAAAGGAACGCCTTTATACCTATATTAATATAATAAAATAAATAAAATTATATATTCAAACATCTAATACCGCCCTCTACATTCCGACACTCAGTTACACAACACCTTTCAAACATGTGGTCAGCTTCCGGTCAGTTACCTCTTTCTTTGTGAACCTGACGATGACCGAAGAAGGTCGAAACGTTGTTCGCTCTTCTATGTAAAATATTTTCTCAACCCAAACGAGCCGTTTTGCTAATATATTTCTCTACAAGTGGGTTTCCTCGACATTACTGAGACATTAGTATTTTTACGAAAACATTATATAACTTCAGCGGTGGAAAATTCGGCGTGTGATCAACAAATAACACAGAGCCAGCTATCTCCCTGTAAAACGAATTGTATCTACATCAACTCAGAATTGATGAACGAATTAATATCTTGTTATCTTATCGAGAAGGTTTCAAACATTTATTTAAGTTCTACATTTAAATTATAATTTTCCCAGTTTCAAGCGATTCAAAATTATATACATTACGTAATACTCGGAAGAAAAACATTAATTGTTTTCTTCACATGGCGCAAAACGACACGAGGACTATCTGCGCTAGTCCTTATCCCTTATTTAATAGTGTGAAGCTAGAAGGAAGGCAGCTAGTCATCACCACCCATCGCTAACTCATGAGCTACTCGTTTGCCAAGGAATAGTGCGATTGATCAAAACATTATAACGCCCTCACGGCTGAAAAGGCGAGTATCTCTGGCATGACGGAGTTTCCGAATTCAAACCCTCAGATTACGAGTCCATAACCCTAATCATCTGGCCATGCAGGGCCTAGCATTAATGGAAACTACACTTAGATATTACGTACATTGGACATAAATATACGATAAAACACTTACTTCTAGGTTGATTGTTCCTGTTAGGCAAGAGATAACCTCTAACTATGGTGAATAAGTAATCTATGCGTACATATTTACTTATATTAAAGAAACATGGAGGAATCCTAAATAGCCGTGGCACTTGACGATTTTTTAGGGATGATTAAAACAAATTTATCTACCAGAGATTTGTTTTCCCCAGTTTTTATTCGCTATATTTTTGTGCGCCAGCAATACGAAGAATGGGATGCGCGTATACTGATTCAGTATTATTATTCATTATGAATCTACTAGTCTACCCTTAAGTAGTATTAAAGTAAAATAACCTACGAGGCCTTGAGCATTGTTAAATGCATCAATCGAAACGATCTAAACTCCTGAATTCAAAACTGTAATTAGATCTCAAATCGGTCAAAAGATAACGGAGGTGTGAGCTAAAGGTTTGTACATTATAAATAAAAACAAACTCAGAACCATCCTGTAAAATACTGTGTTGCGGCTAAAAAGTATCGATTCCTTGTTGTTAAGCGTAGAGCTACAAAATAGGCTATCTATGCTCTGTCTAACGTGAGTATCAAAATGACTTAACTCCTACAAAAGTCAGACCTATACGACCCCAATACGTATTATTTTGTTAATTATCAATTTACGTAATTTGTAATAATACATCTTTTTGTATTTTCAAAAACAATGAAAAATTTTGAGTACAATAATATACCGTTTTAAGCACATTGTAGTTTGCAGTCAGTGTGATCCCATCAAATATAATAATAACAGTCAATGGTTAAAACGTCTTACTAATATCTGCAGGATAAATGAATTATTTAATTTAAACTTTGAAACACCATAATTCACCTTGCGCTTAACTATAAACAAACAAAGTTTTTTGTAATAATTATGAGTAAAGGCCTGGAATGGCCAGGTGGTTAAGATGCTCGAATCGTAATCTGGGGTCGTGGGTTCGAATCCCTATTGCACCAAACGCGCTCTCCCTTTCAGCCGTGGGGGCATTATAATGTGACGGTTAATCTCACTATTCCTTGGTAAAGAGTAGCCTAAGAGTTAGTGGTGGATGGTGATGACTAGCTGCCTTCCCTCTAGTTTTATGCTGCTAAATTAGGGACGGCTAACGCGGATAGCCCTTGTGTAGCTTTGCGCGAAATTCAAAATAGACCAAACCAAAGAAACAAATATTTATGTTATTAAAGGAAGTACCCCCTGTTGTATAAAACTTCAAATTTATTTGATTGCAGGTATGCAAAACATAATATTTAAGGACATAACATTTCACTAAATTAACCTTGCTGCATCAAATCTTTCTATTTGATGATTTCACGTTAACCTAACCGAACTTTGTTATCGTAAATATTGCACTCTGTATGCCTAAAATTAAATAAGTTTAAATAAATTCTATAATTGGCATATTCCCCAAAAACTACAGAAATAAAACTCAGTAATTTTATTCCAAATAAATAAGTTCCTGTACCGCTTGTTTTACTTTCCCTTTGAGAGTTAAACATTTTGAGGGTATTGTTTTTTGTTTTTTTTGGAATTTCGCAAAAAGCTACTCGAGGGCTATCTGTGCTAGCCGTCCCTAATTTAGCAGTGTAAGACTAGAGGGAAGGCAGCTAGTCATCACCACCCACCGCCAACTCTTGGGCTATTCTTTTACCAACGAATAGTGGGATTGACCGTCACATTATACGCCCCCACGGCTGGGAGGGCGAGCATGTTTAGCGCGACTCGGGCGCGAACCCGCGACCCTCGGATTACGAGTCTCACGCCTTACGCGCTTGGCCATGCCAGGCCTTGAGGGTATTACCCTAGTTTGCTTTCGCGAGCCAAACTTTTTCCGTTCTTTTTTGAAGTACTGGCTAGGCCTACATACTCTGCTGTAGTAACAAAAACCGTTGTGATTATAAATATATATAATTTTATTCATTTAGTGAGATTATTATAGATACTATAAAGAACATCACAGTTTGTTGAATAAGAACCATCAAGGATTATTTTTGTTGTTGTTTTCACCCCCTGTGCAAGGGAAAGGGGGGAGAGAGAGCAAGTGTTAGACATGAAAACAACATGGTATTCCCCTCACTCGAAGTCGACTTGTCTGAGTTGGTTACAGTGGTCATAAACGAGTACAAGCGGAACTGTCTTCTTCATCGTTATTAGATAGCTCGTGAAGAACGCACTTTTCGAAGAGAGACCGTAAATGTCGAAAACGTAAACATTAGCTGTCTGTGGCAGTTCTGTATACGGAGATTCTCATGGAAGAACAAAACAAGGAATCTCGTAGAGAAAGAAGCGTAAGCTGCGGGTACCACATAAACGGTAAGGTACCTAACACAATAATACATATACAATAATGTTAACATTTCATCAGTACACGTACGTTACATTTTATAAATAACTTTTCCATTTGAGTTGACGTCTCATGTGAGTCTGTGTAAACTTTAGAACTTTTAAACAACTTTTAAGATGAGGAAGTTTAATGTGATTGGTCAGTCTATGAACTATCAAACTACGATATTGCTACCTCGTGTAGGTGAAGGTGATCTGGTTTCACTAGAACATGCAATGTAGGTTTGTTTGTTTTTTAATTTCGCACAAAGCTCCTCGAGGGCTATCTGCGCTAGCCGTCCCTAATTTAGTAGTGTAAGACTAGAGGGAAGGCAGCTAGTCATCACCGCCAACTCTTGGGCTACTCTTTTACCAACGAATAGTGGGATTGACCGTCACATTATAACGCCCCCACGGCTGGGAGGGCGAGCATGTTTGGCGCGACGGGGATACGAACCCGAATTTATTTGGAATATCATCAGCTGTATTATTTTTAATCAATGTACAAGCTTTAGGCACATTTACTTAAATCATCTTCACGTACGAGCCAGCTAATAAATAACAGGATTTCACGCTCATACAAATATGCATACTCATATTAACAGCTTGAAGAGTTACTTAAGTTATTTTATATTATTAAAAGCGTACAAGCATTTATTTAGATTGTCGTGATCCTACACGAAACACTAAAATTTGTTTTTCGAGTTACAATCCTGTTGCCCAAGCAAACAATATTATGCACATGTAATAATTCCGAGAACCGGATAACCTTCACGTAAGGTTCAAAACGCCATCTTACGCTAATAGAAGGAGAGTTGCGTATTTGTTTAGCGAGCTATAGAACTCTTCCTACATTCCAGGGCCCAGCATGGCCAAGCGTGCTAAGGCGTGCGACTCGTAACCTGAGGGTCGCGGGTTCGCATCCCCGTCGCGCCAAACATGCTCGCCCTATCAGCCGTGGGGGCGTTATAAAGTGACGGTCAATCCCACTATTCGTTGGTAAAAGAGTAGCCCAAGAGTTGGCGGTGATGACTAGCTGCCTTCCCTCTAGTCTTACACTGTTAAATTAGGGACGGCTAGCGCAGATAGCCCTCGAGTAGCTTTGCGCGAAATTCAAGAACAAAGAAACATACTTTTTTTTTCTCGTGGATTTGAACAGTATCGTAGGACATGCGGAAACTGAAATGTACTAATAATGAATAACAGATATTCAAAACAATTCCATCTTTCAGAGGCGTAACCAAGAGGGTCTGGGCGTCTGGAACATCTAGTCATATCTATTACGTATTATTTTTTAGCTTTTTATATGTAATAAACTCATTTTGTATCATTTAATCGTCTGTTTTCTTATATGAAAGCCATATCGGGCTATCTGCTATGTTTAGCGAGGGGAATCGACCCCCTGATTTCAGCACTGTATCATTTAATGAAAAATGAAACTTTTAAAGATTTTTAAATTTGTTTTAGTTTGTTTAATGACCATTTTTAAAAGAATTAAATTAATTAAGTTCAATTTTTTTTACTTTTGTCACCAATTTAAAAATTTCTACCTTTCCTGAGTGGAAAATTTGACGACTGTTTCTGTTACTCTAAAGGGGGCGCTTTTGATAACTTAATATACACTACGGAACACCGACATTTTATTAAAGATAAGTAATAAAATAATTACGTACCAAAATGTGATACATTGTTAAAAAAATTCTTCTGTCACCTTTCTTGACATATAAAAGATAAAACATATCAATTTTTGATCGATGACGTAACGCTACGTAATAGCAGGTCAACCAATAACCCCGATATTTATTTACACCGGAAGTACATTAAAATACAATAAAAATTGGCACAATGTAAGCTCTGCTCTTCATACACATAACCACAACTTGTTAAATATCTTATCAAATTTAATTATTATTTGTCCTAACATAATTTATGAACTATATCCAATAAAGCAATACAAGTATCTTTATTGAACAGCCACTATTAATAATTGATAAAACTTCCATGGAGTACAAATTAAATATTTTTAAATAAATAGAGTTTAGTACAGGACTGTCGAACAACGCTTATTCTGTAAATCGAGAGGAACTGTCGTGTTAATCATGGGTAATGTCTAAGCCTATTCTTGTTTTTATATATTCCAATCCAGAACAGGCCTATTCATCCGTCTCAGACCTTGCTCATAACGTCACTTCGTTTCCTGGGGGGACATTACTGGCTTCACTCAGTCATTTACAGTACACTAATGACTCAACATTAAATATATAGGAAAAAATATTATCGTCTTTTTATGATAAAATCGAAATAATATATAAAAATATATGAAGTGCAATATATGACGATTCATCCTGAGGAATGGTCTTTGTAGAAATATTTCTACACCGTTGTCTTAACTTATTTCATTTTTTCGAACACTTCTTATACAAACACAGAACCTTAAACCTAGACAACAAAAACCCATTTGCAGTTTCGAGTTTACAAAAAAAAATTTGAAAAGAAAAAATATACAAAGTTTGCTCATAAACAAAATAAATGCAAAACTAAAATGCAAAGGATGGTACATGTAACCAAACTCCCGTTGGAGCACGTATAAATACATGTATAACACCTAGCATCTTTAATATCATAACCCATAACCTGCGTACAGTAGTACAGGGTGGCCTGTAAGTCCCTACCCATCCATACGTTATTATAAACAACGTTATAATACTAATGATGAGTTGAAGGCAGCTGTTACCGCTGCATTTGGAACAATAACCCCTGTTATGTTGAGGACAATGTCTCATACAACAAGGCGTCGCATATTATGCAGCGAGATGAGGGATAGCACACAGATACACTGGATACATAAGATATATGGATGGGTAGGGACTTACGGGCCACCCTGTATATCACACAGTTTTAAAACCTTCTTCCCCACCACCGATATTCAACAGACCACGCTATGTTTTTGCAATCTCTATAATAAAATACTCAGCTGTAACATTTCATTACAGTACAGGTAGCAAAGTTTGTTACCCATCAACTCAAATATTTTGTTTCTCAACCGCCTGATTTATTTATTTTGAAGCAAAAGCAATGACATGTATTTTGAAATTGGTATTAACTTTGTATTTCATATACGTAATATAAGTCAAACGGCAGTACAGTAATATAGTTAGTATTATAATTGTACTATGAATATTAGAACAACAAAGAACCAAGAATAATAATACAACAATTCAGACTACGCACGTTACGAAACTTTCGAGCAACAAAGCTTCAAAAGCAGGCTTATTTTGTTCTCTTTATTCATCCCTCCTCAAAGAGGGGGTATATACAGAAATACAACAAATAAAACAAAATTTAATGATGTAATAATATAATATTGTAATAATATCTCAAGAGATCACAGAATTAATAAGTTAATGCGTATTTGCACATCAAACAGGTTCCTGATAAAACAACAGTGACGAAATATTGTCTGAAATAAAATGTTTTTTTTTTTCATTATCTGGAGATTAAAACTACTTTTTTCTAAGTTTATTAACAGAATTTTGGCTGTATACCAAATGTATATTATTGCAACCAAAGCCAATATTCTAGCGTGGTCGAATTAAAGGTTCAAACTATAACTTGTAATGAAATATATAAAAATATGTGTATCTGTGGGCGTTTGTGACAGTGAGTGAAGGAACGAAAATTTACACCACCAGGACACGGAGTTAACAACTGTTACTGTAATCGAAATAAAAAAACAAATTAAAGAGTTAAACCAAACGACATTTCTTTTTACATTTAATCAGCTAAACTTGAAAGTTTTAACGTGAAATCAAAATTGGATTAGGCATGACATAACATGCCCCATATGGGAATCCAAAGTTTAATAGTTTGCGACCCGTTATCGCAGATTTGCGCTCGGCAATTTGAGGTTTCTAGGTGAGCTGTAAGAGTGACAGTCAAATCCCATTATTCGATTGGACAAAAGCAGCCTCGAATGCTGTTTACCAGTTGCGTTTCTTTTTCTTTCTTAGTTTAAAATAAGGAACGGCTGTCAGATTCGCTTTAAGAAACACAACTTACATTTCAAAGAGATTTATACTATACAAGCACTTATCCAAAATTAGTTAAAGAAACGATTTGGAATCACAGTCTGTTTCGCCACTTATATTAAATATAGTGAACTTGTATGTATTTAATATCTAAGTCTATAACATCACAGGAAGTAGAGAACGTCAGGATTCCAAAGTGACAAAGTGCCATTTTGGCGCTTTCTATTATGTTTGATATCTTACATTTCATATAATATTTGGTTTTTAGAGTTCATATTTGATGAAATGATAGTCGTGTTATGTTGGTTATAAGTACTGCAATTTTTAAATTAGCGAAATTACTGATCACAACTTTATATAAAAGTGAAACTGAACTTTCGTTTTTTTAAAAAAGTACACATTCAAAATTTTTATTTTGAATTTTGTAAAGTTGTATTATTGGATATTCGAGACTATTTCAGAAGGTAAACGTAAGTAGCCAGTAAATACTGAGTCAATCTTACTGCTAATCGTTATCAGCTATTATAAGACTCTATAGCATTATGTAGTTCTTGAGTTTGAGTTCTTTGATTCAAACTTCATGCAACTGACAAGAAGTTAACATTTAGTTCTTGATAAAGCTATTCTTGGAAATATTTGGTTTTTATGTAGTGATTTTTGTATGTGTTTTGTATCTTCATACCTACCTTATTTCTGTACTTTTCGGCATTCTTGGCTCTACATCTTTGTGAGAAGAACATCCTATCAGACACGAACAAATTTAAACCAATACACATAAATCCAACAAAGACACGCGAGACGCAACTGAACAAATTACTATTACAAATGAAAAAAGCCAACACAATTTCACAAACACTTTATTCCTACCTACGTAAAACCGACTCACGCACACCACAAATATATGGCATCCCCAAACCTCATAAACCAGATTGTCCATTACGACCGATAATGTCAACATATCAATCGTTTAATTACAATATTGAAAAATACATAGCATGGGCATTCTCCAAATATGTAACATTAGCCAGCTCATTCATCAAAGACTCTTTTAATTTCAAGTTTAATCTAAATCAACTTAATCATAAAGCCTTAATTGCCAGTTTCGATGTTATATCACTCTTTACAGAAGTTCCAATCACTGGAGCCTGCAAGATAGCCTTACAACTCCATATCCGAGACCCTAACCCAACTATAGACATTCCCAGTAACCAGTTAGCAACCCTCATAGAATTCACCACGATAAAGACAAACTTCATGTTCAACAACCAAAACTATATACAAACAAATGGCCTAAGCATGGGAAACCCAGTATCACCAGCTCTAGCCAATATTTTTATGACACAAGTTGAAACACAAGCAATTAACACAGCATTACATCCACCACTATACTGGTACAGATATGTAGATGACACGGTTGCGGGATTCAAATCTACAGAACACATAGTTAATTTTTTCAATCACATTAACTCTATACATCCCAACATTAACTTCACATGTGAACAGGAAGAAAGCAATCAAATATCATTTCTTAACCTCAAAATTACAAGAACCGACACATAATTCAAAACAGAAATCCACCGAATAATCACCCATACTTGACTATACATTCCTTGGAACTCAGCACATGAAACAAAACAAAAACTCAACATACTAAGAAACCAAATAAACACAGCCATACAACTATGCTCACCAGATAAAATTAACTATGAATTAGACAAAATAAAACAATACTTCATCAATATCAATAAGTTTCCTCCACAAACCGTAGAAAACATTATACGCACACACCTAGACAGAAAGCAAAATCAACCAACAAAAGTAAATATATGTCACGAATCAAAAAACTCACGAAACCATATACTGCTGTATACCATATTCCTGATATCAGCAGACAAATAACGAACATTTGGCAAAAACTAGTAACAAAATATGACATTCCAGTTAATACCAAATTTATTCAAAAACCAGGCACAAAACTGAGGTCTATACTATGTAAAAACTACACTGACAAACACCACACCAACATTATTTATAAAATACAATGTGATAACTGCCACGACTTCTATATTGGAGAAACAAGTAGAAAAATGGAAACCAGATTCAAAAACCATAAAAAAGTCACCTTCACACGTTTTCGAACACTGCAAGTCAAATAAACACAACATAACCATAGAAAACACTCAAATACTAAATAAAGAAACAAACATAAACAAACGCAAAATTAAAGAAGCCTTACTTATACAACAACTTAAACCCAAAATAAACCAATATAAAGGAACGCCTTTATACCTATATTAATATAATAAAATAAATAAAATTATATATTCAAACATCTAATACCGCCCTCTACATTCCGACACTCAGTTACACAACACCTTTCAAACATGTGGTCAGCTTCCGGTCAGTTACCTCTTTCTTTGTGAACCTGACGATGACCGAAGAAGGTCGAAACGTTGTTCGCTCTTCTATGTAAAATATTTTCTCAACCCAAACGAGCCGTTTTTGCTAATATATTTCTCTACAAGTGGGTTTCCTCGACATTACTGAGACATTAGTATTTTTACGAAAACATTATATAACTTCAGCGGTGGAAAATTCGGCGTGTGATCAACAAATAACACAGAGCCAGCTATCTCCCTGTAAAACGAATTGTATCTACATCAACTCAGAATTGATGAACGAATTAATATCTTGTTATCTTATCGAGAAGGTTTCAAACATTTATTTAAGTTCTACATTTAAATTATAATTTTCCCAGTTTCAAGCGATTCAAAATTATATACATTACGTAATACTCGGAAGAAAAACATTAATTGTTTTCTTCACATGGCGCAAAACGACACGAGGACTATCTGCGCTAGTCCTTATCCCTTATTTAATAGTGTGAAGCTAGAAGGAAGGCAGCTAGTCATCACCACCCATCGCTAACTCATGAGCTACTCGTTTGCCAAGGAATAGTGCGATTGATCAAAACATTATAACGCCCTCACGGCTGAAAAGGCGAGTATCTCTGGCATGACGGAGTTTCCGAATTCAAACCCTCAGATTACGAGTCCATAACCCTAATCATCTGGCCATGCAGGGCCTAGCATTAATGGAAACTACACTTAGATATTACGTACATTGGACATAAATATACGATAAAACACTTACTTCTAGGTTGATTGTTCCTGTTAGGCAAGAGATAACCTCTAACTATGGTGAATAAGTAATCTATGCGTACATATTTACTTATATTAAAGAAACATGGAGGAATCCTAAATAGCCGTGGCACTTGACGATTTTTTTAGGGATGATTAAAACAAATTTATCTACCAGAGATTTGTTTTCCCCCAGTTTTTATTCGCTATATTTTTGTGCGCCAGCAATACGAAGAATGGGATGCGCGTATACTGATTCAGTATTATTATTCATTATGAATCTACTAGTCTACCCTTAAGTAGTATTAAAGTAAAATAACCTACGAGGCCTTGAGCATTGTTAAATGCATCAATCGAAACGATCTAAACTCCTGAATTCAAAACTGTAATTAGATCTCAAATCGGTCAAAAGATAACGGAGGTGTGAGCTAAAGGTTTGTACATTATAAATAAAAACAAACTCAGAACCATCCTGTAAAATACTGTGTTGCGGCTAAAAAGTATCGATTCCTTGTTGTTAAGCGTAGAGCTACAAAATAGGCTATCTATGCTCTGTCTAACGTGAGTATCAAAATGACTTAACTCCTACAAAAGTCAGACCTATACGACCCCAATACGTATTATTTTGTTAATTATCAATTTACGTAATTTGTAATAATACATCTTTTTTGTATTTTCAAAAACAATGAAAAATTTTGAGTACAATAATATACCGTTTTAAGCACATTGTAGTTTGCAGTCAGTGTGATCCCATCAAATATAATAATAACAGTCAATGGTTAAAACGTCTTACTAATATCTGCAGGATAAATGAATTATTTAATTTAAACTTTGAAACACCATAATTCACCTTGCGCTTAACTATAAACAAACAAAGTTTTTTGTAATAATTATGAGTAAAGGCCTGGAATGGCCAGGTGGTTAAGATGCTCGAATCGTAATCTGGGGGTCGTGGGTTCGAATCCCTATTGCACCAAACGCGCTCTCCCTTTCAGCCGTGGGGGGCATTATAATGTGACGGTTAATCTCACTATTCCTTGGTAAAAGAGTAGCCTAAGAGTTAGTGGTGGATGGTGATGACTAGCTGCCTTCCCTCTAGTTTTATGCTGCTAAATTAGGGACGGCTAACGCGGATAGCCCTTGTGTAGCTTTGCGCGAAATTCAAAATAGACCAAACCAAAGAAACAAATATTTATGTTATTAAAGGAAGTACCCCTGTTGTATAAAACTTCAAATTTATTTGATTGCAGGTATGCAAAACATAATATTTAAGGACATAACATTTCACTAAATTAACCTTGCTGCATCAAATCTTTCTATTTGATGATTTCACGTTAACCTAACCGAACTTTGTTATCGTAAATATTGCACTCTGTATGCCTAAAATTAAATAAGTTTAAATAAATTCTATACTTGGCATATTCCCTCAAAACTACAAAAATAAACTCGGTAATTTTATTCCAAATAAATTAGTTCCTGTACCGCTTGTTTTACTTTCCCTTTGAGAGTTAAACATTTTGAGGGTATTGTTTTTTGTTTTTTTTGGAATTTCGCAAAAAGCTACTCGAGGGCTATCTGTGCTAGCCGTCCCTAATTTAGCAGTGTAAGACTAGAGGGAAGGCAGCTAGTCATCACCACCCACCGCCAACTCTTGGGCTATTCTTTTACCAACGAATAGTGGGATTGACCGTCACATTATACGCCCCCACGGCTGGGAGGCGAGCATGTTTAGCGCGACTCGGGCGCGAACCCGCGACCCTCGGATTACGAGTCTCACGCCTTACGCGCTTGGCCATGCCAGGCCTTGAGGGTATTACCCTAGTTTGCTTTCGCGAGCCAAACTTTTTCCGTTCTTTTTTGAAGTACTGGCTAGGCCTACATACTCTGCTGTAGTAACAAAAACCGTTGTGATTATAAATATATATAATTTTATTCATTTAGTGAGATTATTATAGATACTATAAAGTACATCACAGTTTGTTGAATAAGAACCATCAACGATTATTTTTGTTGTTGTTTTCACCCCCTGTGCAAGGGAAAGGGGGAGAGAGAGCAAGTGTTAGACATGAAAACAACATGGTATTCCCCTCACTCGAAGTCGACTTGTCTGAGTTGGTTACAGTGGTCATAAACGAGTACAAGCGGAACTGTCTTCTTCATCGTTATTAGATAGCTCGTGAAGAACGCACTTTTCGAAGAGAGACCGTAAATGTCGAAAACGTAAACATTAGCTGTCTGTGGCAGTTCTGTATACGGAGATTCTCATGGAAGAACAAAACAAGGAATCTCGTAGAGAAAGAAGCGTAAGCTGCGGGTACCACATAAACGGTAAGGTACCTAACACAATAATACATATACAATAATGTTAACATTTCATCAGTACACGTACGTTACATTTTATAAATAACTTTTCCATTTGAGTTGACGTCTCATGTGAGTCTGTGTAAACTTTAGAACTTTTAAACAACTTTTAAGATGAGGAAGTTTAATGTGATTGGTCAGTCTATGAACTATCAAACTACGATATTGCTACCTCGTGTAGGTGAAGGTGATCTGGTTTCACTAGAACATGCAATGTAGGTTTGTTTGTTTTTAATTTCGCACAAAGCTCCTCGAGGGCTATCTGCGCTAGCCGTCCCTAATTTAGTAGTGTAAGACTAGAGGGAAGGCAGCTAGTCATCACCGCCAACTCTTGGGCTACTCTTTTACCAACGAATAGTGGGATTGACCGTCACTTTATAACGCCCCCACGGCTGATAGGGCGAGCATGTTTGGCGCGACGGGGATGCGAACCCGCGACCCTCAGGTTACGAGTCGCACGCCTTAGCACGCTTGGCCATGCTGGGCCCTGGAATGTAGGAAGAGTTCTATAGCTCGCTAAACAAATACGCAACTCTCCTTCTATTAGCGTAAGATGGCGTTTTGAACCTTACGTGAAGGTTATCCGGTTCTCGGAATTATTACATGTGCATAATATTGTTTGCTTGGGCAACAGGATTGTAACTCGAAAACAAATTTTAGTGTTTCGTGTAGGATCACGACAATCTAAATAAATGCTTGTACGCTTTTAATAATATAAAATAACTTAAGTAACTCTTCAAGCTGTTAATATGAGTATGCATATTTGTATGAGCGTGAAATCCTGTTATTTATTAGCTGGCTCGTACGTGAAGATGATTTAAGTAAATGTGCCTAAAGCTTGTACATTGATTAAAAATAATACAGCTGATGATATTCCAAATAAATTCGGGTTCGTATCCCCGTCGCGCCAAACATGCTCGCCCTCCCAGCCGTGGGGGCGTTATAATGTGACGGTCAATCCCACTATTCGTTGGTAAAAGAGTAGCCCAAGAGTTGGCGGTGATGACTAGCTGCCTTCCCTCTAGTCTTACACTGTTAAATTAGGGACGGCTAGCGCAGATAGCCCTCGAGTAGCTTTGCGCGAAATTCAAGAACAAAGAAACATACTTTTTTTTTCTCGTGGATTTGAACAGTATCGTAGGACATGCGGAAACTGAAATGTACTAATAATGAATAACAGATATTCAAAACAATTCCATCTTTCAGAGGCGTAACCAAGAGGGTCTGGGCGTCTGGAACATCTAGTCATATCTATTACGTATTATTTTTTAGCTTTTTATATGTAATAAACTCATTTTGTATCATTTAATCGTCTGTTTTCTTATATGAAAGCCATATCGGGCTATCTGCTATGTTTAGCGAGGGGAATCGACCCCCTGATTTCAGCACTGTATCATTTAATGAAAAATGAAACTTTTAAAGATTTTTAAATTTGTTTTAGTTTGTTTAATGACCATTTTTAAAAGAATTAAATTAATTAAGTTCAATTTTTTTTACTTTTGTCACCAATTTAAAAATTTCTACCTTTCCTGAGTGGAAAATTTGACGACTGTTTCTGTTACTCTAAAGGGGGCGCTTTTGATAACTTAATATACACTACGGAACACCGACATTTTATTAAAGATAAGTAATAAAATAATTACGTACCAAAATGTGATACATTGTTAAAAAAATTCTTCTGTCACCTTTCTTGACATATAAAAGATAAAACATATCAATTTTTGATCGATGACGTAACGCTACGTAATAGCAGGTCAACCAATAACCCCGATATTTATTTACACCGGAAGTACATTAAAATACAATAAAAATTGGCACAATGTAAGCTCTGCTCTTCATACACATAACCACAACTTGTTAAATATCTTATCAAATTTAATTATTATTTGTCCTAACATAATTTATGAACTATATCCAATAAAGCAATACAAGTATCTTTATTGAACAGCCACTATTAATAATTGATAAAACTTCCATGGAGTACAAATTAAATATTTTTAAATAAATAGAGTTTAGTACAGGACTGTCGAACAACGCTTATTCTGTAAATCGAGAGGAACTGTCGTGTTAATCATGGGTAATGTCTAAGCCTATTCTTGTTTTTATATATTCCAATCCAGAACAGGCCTATTCATCCGTCTCAGACCTTGCTCATAACGTCACTTCGTTTCCTGGGGGACATTACTGGCTTCACTCAGTCATTTACAGTACACTAATGACTCAACATTAAATATATAGGAAAAAATATTATCGTCTTTTTATGATAAAATCGAAATAATATATAAAAATATATGAAGTGCAATATATGACGATTCATCCTGAGGAATGGTCTTTGTAGAAATATTTCTACACCGTTGTCTTAACTTATTTCATTTTTTCGAACACTTCTTATACAAACACAGAACCTTAAACCTAGACAACAAAAACCCATTTGCAGTTTCGAGTTTACAAAAAAAAATTTGAAAAGAAAAAATATACAAAGTTTGCTCATAAACAAAATAAATGCAAAACTAAAATGCAAAGGATGGTACATGTAACCAAACTCCCGTTGGAGCACGTATAAATACATGTATAACACCTAGCATCTTTAATATCATAACCCATAACCTGCGTACAGTAGTACAGGGTGGCCTGTAAGTCCCTACCCATCCATACGTTATTATAAACAACGTTATAATACTAATGATGAGTTGAAGGCAGCTGTTACCGCTGCATTTGGAACAATAACCCCTGTTATGTTGAGGACAATGTCTCATACAACAAGGCGTCGCATATTATGCAGCGAGATGAGGGATAGCACACAGATACACTGGATACATAAGATATATGGATGGGTAGGGACTTACGGGCCACCCTGTATATCACACAGTTTTAAAACCTTCTTCCCTACCACCGATATTCTACAGATCACGCTATGTTTTTGCAATCTCTATAATAAAATACGCAGCTGTAACATTTCATTACTGTACAGGCAGCAAAGTTTGTTACCCATGAATTCATATATTTTGTTTCTCAACCGCCTGATTTATTTATTTTTGAGGCAAAAGCAATGACATGTATTTTGAAATTGGTATTAACTTTGTATTTCATAAACGTAATATAAGTCAAACGGCAGTTCAGTAATATAGTTAGTATTATAATTGTACTATGAATATTAGAACAACAAAAAACCAAGGATAATAATACAACAATTCAGACTACGCACGTTACAAAAATTTTGAGCAACAACGCTTCAAAAGCAGGCGAATTAATAAGTTAATGCGTATTTGCACATCAAACAGGTTCCTGATAAAACAACAGTGATGAAATATTGTCTGAAATAAAATGTTTTTTTTTCATTATCTGGAGATTAAAACTACTTTTTCTAAGTTTATTAACAGAATGTTGGCTGTATACCAAATGTATATTATTGCAACCAAAGCCAATATTCTAGCGTGGTCTAATTAAAGGTTCAAACTATAACTTGTAATGAAATATATAAAAATATGTGTATCTGTGGGCGTTTGTGACAGTGAGTGAAGGAACGAAAAATTACACCACCAGGACACGGAGTTAGCAACTGTTACTGTAATCGAAATTAAAAACAAATTAAAGAGATAAACCAAACGACATTTCTTTTACATTTAATCAGCTAAACTTGAAAGTTGCAACGTGAAATCAAAATTGGGTTAGGCATGACATAACATGCCCCATATGGGAATCCAAAGTTTAATAGTTTGCGACCCGTTATCGCAGATTTGCGCTCGGCAATTTGAGGTTTCTAGGTGAGCTGTAAGAGTGATAGTCAAATCCCATTATTCGATTGGACAAAAGCAGCCTCGAATGCTGTTTACCAGTTGCGTTTATTTTTCTTCATTAGTTCAGAATAAGGAACGGCTGTGCAAATACAGCCCTTGTGTGTTTCTATTAGAAAATGTGAAAGAAACAGTGATTAAAATCACACAGAAACAATGTTTTTTTCAACTTTTGTAGTTCGAATTCAAAGTTCAACCAGAGCTTATATACAGAACTTGGATTATGGATCACATCTGCTGGGTAATTTTCAGATGATAGTAAACTACTCTTTCGTACCTCAAAGTATTCAGCCTTTTTTGTTATATAATCCTAGAATGTTCACAAAGTTTCACAACTCTTTTTTTTTTTTACTTTAATTAAATACAATGCAAGTCAGATTCGCTTTAAGAAACGCAACTTACATTTTAAAGAGATTTATACTATACAAGCACTTATCCAAAATGAGTTAAAGAAACGATTTGGAATCACAGTCTGTTTCGCTAGTTATATTAAATATAGTGAACTTGTATGTATTTAATATCTATGTCTATAACATCACAGGAAGTAGAGAACATCCTATCAGACACGAACAAATTTAAACCAATACACATAAATCCAACAAAGACACGCGAGACGCAACTGAACAAATTACTACTACAAATGAAAAAAGCCAACACAATTTCACAAACACTTTATTCCTACCTACGTAAAACCGACTCACGCACACCACAAATATACGGCATCCCCAAACCTCATAAACCAGATTGTCCATTACGACCGATAATGTCAACATATGAATCGTTTAATTACAATCTTGGAAAATACATAGCATGGGCATTCTCCAAATATGTAACATCAGCCAGCTCATTCATCAAAGACTCTTTTAATTTCAAGTCTAATCTAAATCAACTTAATCATAAAGCCTTAATTGCCAGTTTCGATGTTATATCACTCTTTACAGAAGTTCCAATCACTGGAGCCTGCAAGATAGCCTTACAACTCCATATCCGAGACCCTAACCCAACTATAGACATTCCCAGTAACCAATTAGCAACCCTCATAGAATTCACCACGATAAAGACAAACTTCATGTTCAACAACCAAAACAATATACAAACAATGGCATAAGCATGGGCAACCCAGTATCACCAGTTCTAGCCAATATTTTTATGATACAAGTTGAAACAAAAGCAATTAACACAGCATTACATCCACCACTATACTTGTACAGATATATAGATGACATGGTTGCGGGATTCAAATCTACAGAACACATAGTTAATTTTTTCAATCACATTAACTCTATACATCCCAACATTAACTTCACATGTGAACAGGAAGAAAGCAATCAAATATCATTTCTTAACCTCAAAATTACAAGAACCGACACACAATTCAAAACAGAAATCCACCGAAAAATCACCCATACTGGACTATACATTCCTTGGGACTCAGCACATGAAACAAAACAAAAACTCAACACACTAAGAAACCAAATAAACACAGCCATAAAACTATGCTCACCAGATAAAATTAACGATGAATTAGACAAAATAAAACAATACTTCATCAACATCAATAAGTTTCCTCCACAAACCGTAGAAAACATTATACGCACACACCTAGACAGAAAGCAAAATCAACCAACAAAAGTAAATATATCTCACGAATCAAAAAATCACGAAACCATATCTGCTGTATACCATATTCCTGATATCAGCAGACAAATAACCAACATTTGGCAAAATCTAGTAACAAAATATGACATTCCAGTTAATACCAAATTTATTCAAAAACCAGGCACAAAACTGAGGTCTATACTATGTAAAAAACTACACTGACAAACACCACACCAACATTATTTATAAAATACAATGTGATAACTGCCACGACTTCTATATTGGAGAAACAAGTAGAAAAATGGAAACCAGATTCAAAAACCATAAAAAGTCACCTTCACACGTTTTCGAACACTGCAAGTCAAATAAACACAACATAACCATAGAAAACACTCAAATACTAAATAAAGAAACAAACATAAACAAACGCAAAATTAAAGAAGCCTTACTTATACAACAACTTAAACCCAAAATAAACCAATATAAAGGAACGCCTTTATACCTATATTAATATAATAAAATAAATAAAATTATATATTCAAACATCTAACACCGCCCTCTACATTCCGACACTCAGTTACACAACCCCTTTCAAACATGTGGTCAGCTTCCGGTCAGTTACCTCTTTCTTTGTGAACCTGACGATGACCGAAGAAGGTCGAAACGTTGTTCGCTCTTCTATGTAAAATATTTTCTCAACCCAAACAAGCCGTTTTTGCTTATATATTTCTCTACAAGTGGGTTTTCGACATCACTGAGACATTAGTATTTTTACGAAAACATTATATAACTTCAACGGTGGAAAACTCGGCGTGTGATCAACAAATAACACAGAGCTAGCTATCTCCCTGTACAACGAATTGTGTCTACATCAACTCAGAATTGATGAACGAATTAATATCTTGTTATCTTATCGAGAAGGTTTCAAACATTTATTTAAGTTCTACATTTAAATTATAATTTTCCCAGTTTCAAGCGATTCAAAATTATATACATTACGTAATACTCGGAAGAAAAACATTAATTGTTTTCTTCACATGGCGCAAAACGACACGAGGACTATCTGCGCTAGTTATCCCTTATTTAGTAGTGTGAAGCTAGAAGGAAGGCAGCTAGTCATCACCACCCATCGCTAACTCATGAGCTACTCGTTTGCCAAGGAATAGTGCGATTGATCAAAACATTATAACGCCCTCACGGCTGAAAAGGCGAGTATCTCTGGCATGCCGGAGTTTCCGAATTCAAACCCTCAGATTACGAGTCCATAACCCTAATCATCTGGCCATGCAGGGCCTAGCATTAATGGAAACTACACTTTGATATTACGTACATTGGACATAAATATACGATAAAACACTTACTTCTAGGTTGATTGTTCCTGTTAAGCAAGAGATAACCTCTAACTATTATGAATGAGTAATCTATGCGTACACATTTACTTATATTAAAGAAACATGGAGGAATCCTCAATAGCCGTGGCACTTGACGATTTTTTTAGGGATGATTAAAACAAATTTATCTACCAGACATTTTTTTCTCAGTTTTTATTCGCTATATTTTTGTACGCCAGCAATACGAAGAATGGGATGCGCGTATACTGATTCAGTATTATTATTCATTATGAATCTACTAGTCTACCCTTAAGTAGTATTAAAGTAAAATAACCTACGAGGCCTTGAGCATTGTTAAATGCATCAATCGAAACGATCTAAACTCCTGAGTTCAAAACTGTAATTAGATCTCAAATCGGTCAAAAGATAACGGAGGTGTGAGCTAAAGGTTTGTACATTATAAACAAAAACAAACTCAGAACCATCCTGTAAAATACTGTGTTGCGGCTAAAAAGTATTGATTCCTTGTTGTTAAGCGCAGAGCTACAAAATAGGCTATCTATGCTCTGTCTAACGTGAGTATCAAAATGACTTAACTCCTACAAAAGTCAGACCTATACGACCCCAATACGTATTATTTTGTTAATTATCAATTTACGTAATTTGTAATAATACATCTTTTTGTATTTTCATAAACAATGAAAGATTTTGAGTACAATAATATACCGTTTTAAGCACATTGTACTTTGCAGTCAGTGTGATCCCATCAAAAATAATAATAACAGTCAATGGTTAAAATGTCTTACTAATATCTGCAGGATAAATGAATTATTTAATTTAAACTTTGAAACACCATAATTCACCTTGTGCTTAACTATAAACAAACAAACTTTTTTTGTAATAATTATGAGTAAAGGCCTGGAATGGCCAGGTGGTTAAGATGCTCGAATCGTAATCTGAGGGTCGTGGGTTCGAATCCCTATTGCACCAAACGCGCTCTCCCTTTCAGCCGTGGGGGGCATTATAATATGACGGTTAATCTCACTATTCCTTGGTAAAAGAGTAGCCTAAGAGTTAGCGGTGGGTGGTGATGACTAGCTGCCTTCCCTCTAGTTTTATGCTGCTAAATTAGGGACGGCTAACGCGGATAGCCCTTGTGTAGCTTTGCGCGAAATTCAAAATAGACCAAACCAAAGAAACAAATATTTATGTTATTAAAGGAAGTACCCCTGTTGTATAAAACTTCAAATTTATTTGATTGCAGGTATGCAAAACATAATATTTAAGGACATAACATTTCACTAAATTAACCTTGCTGCATCAAATCTTTCTATTTGATGATTTCACGTTAATCTAACCGAACTTTGTTTGTTTGTTTGTTTGGAAATTTCGCACAAAGCTACTCGAGGGCTATCTTGCTAACTCCCTAATTTACAGTAAAACTAAACAGCAGTAATCACCCCACCTCTTGGGCTACTCTTTCCAACTGTATGGGATTGACCGTGATTATTACACCCCCACGGCTGGGAGGGCGAGCATGTTTAGCGCGACGCGCCGAACTTTGTTATCGTAAATATTGCACTCTGTATGCCTAAAATTAAATAAGTTTAAATAAATTCTATACTTGGCATATTCCCCCAAAACTATAGAAATAAAACTCAGTAATTTATTCCAAATAAATAAGTTCCTGTACCGCTTGTTTTACTTTCCCTTTGAGAGTTAAACATTTTGAGGGTATTACCCTAGTTTGCTTTTCGCGAGCCCAACTTTTTCCGTTCTTTTTGATGTACTGGCTAGGCCTACAGACTCTGCTGTAGTAACAAAAACCGTTGTGATTATAAACATATATAATTTTATTCATTTAGTGAGATTATTATAGATACTACAAAGTACATCACAGTTTGTTGAATAAGAACCATCAACGATTATTTTTGTTGTTGTTTTCACCCCCTGTGCAAGGGAAAGGGGGAGAGAGAGCAAGTGTTAGACATGAAAACAACATGGTATTCCCCTCACTCGAAGTCGACTTGTCTGAGTTGGTTACAGTGGTCATAAACGAGTACAAGCGGAACTGTCTTCTTCATCGTTATTAGATAGCTCGTGAAGAACGCACTTTTCGAAGAGTGACCGTAAATGTAGAAAACGTAGCCATTACTTGTCTATGGCAGTTCCGTATACGGAGATTCTCATGGAAGAACAAAACAAGGAATCTCGTAGAGAAAGAAGCGTAAGCTGCGGATACCACATAAACGGTAAGGTACCTAACACAATAATACATATACAATAATGTTAACATTTCATCAGTACACGTACGTTACATTTTATAAATAACTTTTCCATTTGAGTTGACGTCTCATGTGAGTCTGTGTAAACTTTAGAACTTTTAAACAACTTTTAAGATGAGGAAGTTTAATGTGATTGGTCAGTCTATGAACTATCAAACTACGATACTGCTACCTCGTGTAGGTGAAGGTGATCTGCTTTCACTAGTGCATGGAATGTAGGAGGAGTTGTATAGCTAGCTGATCAAATACGCAACTTTCCTTCTATTAGCGTAAGATGGCGTTTAGGACCTGACGTGAAGGTTATCCAGTTCTCGAAATTATTACATGTGCATAATATTGTTTGCTTGGGCAACTGGATTGTAACTCCAAAAACAAATTTTAGTGTTTTGTGTGTAGGATCTCGACAGTCTAAAATTCCTGTACGCTTTTAATAATATAAAATAACTTAAATAACTATTCAGGCTGTTAATATGAGTATGCATATTTGTATTAGCGTGATATCCTGTTGTTTATTAATCGGCTCGTACGTGTAGAAGGCTTAAGTAAAAGTAAAAGCTTGTACATTGATTAAAAATAATACAGCTGATGATATTCCAAATAAATTTGGGTTCGCATCCCCGTCGCGCCAAACATGCTCGCCCTCCCAGCCGTGGGGGCGTTATAATGTGCGGTCAATCCCACTATTCGTTGGTAAAAGAGTAGCCCAAGAGTTGGCGGTGGGTGGTGATGACTAGCTGCCTTCCCTTTAGTCTTACACTGCTAAATTAGGGACGGCTAGCACAGATGGCCATCGAGTAGCTTTGTGCGAAATTAAAAAAAACAAATAAATTAATTAATACAAATAAAATAATTTAATTGCATTTTAATTATTATTATTGGCCTAATGCATAGTTAACCGGACTTACGTGCACAAATTAAATATGATTGGTAGTTTTTATAATATACACGTATCAAAAGGAAAGGGTGTTTTTACTAATGTCGTAGAAAAAGTTGTTTTCCTTGAAAGCAAACGGAAAATCAGTGAGAGTGAAATCTCTTACTCGGAATTCTATTTAAATACCGGTTCTTTTGTATGAAAATGTATACAAAAATCAACATTGACCATACACTATATGCTTAATATATTTCCGCATGATGGAATAACAAATGCCACGGAATTAGTTCGTTTCGTAGAATTTTTATAAACAAGTATTTAATTTTAAAATTAAGCTTTATATATAACAACATTCTAGTAAAACTAACTTAAGCAACGGAAGACACCAAATAATTATATAAATTAAAACTTAAAAAATATTTACTTCATTTTGTGTCGCATTTATTGTCCCCCCCCCCCAATAATTAATTACTGCATTGGTTCTCAACCAGTAGGGCGCTTTTCATATAATACTTTAAAAATTACAAAAATAATAATTTAGAAAATGTATATTATAATTATTTTTCTTAGAGGTCTCTATCGGAATGTCATATCGCTGAAATGGGTGTCAGTTTAACTTTAATGTTATATGGTCACGTGGTTAGAGGCGCTCGACTCGCAATCTGAAGGTCTCTGGTTCGAATCCCAGTCCCCCCCCAAACATGTACGTCCTTTCAGCCGTGGGTGTGTCATAAAGTGACGATCGATTCAACTATTCGTTGGTAAAAAGAGTGGCCCAAGAATTAGCAGTAGGTGGCCTTCTCTCTATTCTTACATTGCTAAATTATGGACGACTAGCGCAGATATCCCTCGTGCAGCTTTCCGCGAAATTCAAACAAAACAAACGCTATATTTGTGCGTGTTTTGGCGAGGGCGCAAGAGCTCCAAAATGTTTGTTACGAAGCTTGAGCACAAAGGCTGGGATTCTGATTTGTAAGGTGTATATTGATGCAAGTGATACTAAAGTAATAAGACAACCGATTTTGAAGAAATCTTTTTATATTTTGAAATATATATGTATCTGATGTGATACAAATAAAATGTGACTATTATTTTCATTAATAAGCAGATCGTCTCATTTCAGGATATTTTTTGATTTTCGAGAACCGGGAAAAATTTGTTATTCCCGGAATTTCCTGGAATTCCCGGTTAATGTTTTAAAACTATCTTCAAAGTAGTCGTAAAGATAACCTGTGGTCTCATTCTACTCTATTCATTTTATAACAGAAAAAAAAATTAACTATTTTTGTTGTTTTTGTTAAAAAATAGCATTTGAGAAAGAATAATGCATTAATCGCTTTCTTTAAGATAAGATCACTTTTTAATTAATTAAGTTTTCTGAGATTGAAAACACTCGTTCACTTTCTGTTGAAGTGTGATTATTCTAATCCACGTGTATGTTTCTGTAAGTTTTATGTTTACTTTCCATTCGGTTTCGTTTCCCCTCAGTAGACTCAGCTCAATGTGGCTTTCCTACAAGAACACACACACACACACACACACACACACACTTTCCACTCAATTTGTACATTGCAGTTTTCGTTGTAAGATTTGTTGTAATCCGAAGTCAAGACCTTAGTTTTCATGGTATAATTGGTTTTACTTTGCACTATCAGAGCTGTCTTCAACATTTTTGTTCTTTTTCGTCACTCATCAAATCAGTTTGAAAGTTTTTTTTTGTTTTTTCCCGAATTTGAAAGTATGTTAAAATGTTTCGCGAAATGTGTAACTTTATACTTTCGAAGACATGGCCAAAAAGTCTTTATCACTTTCAACTCTTTCTGGATTCTGTAGGAACTTAATTAACGACACAAGTTCTTTGTTTCTTCTTTATCCGATTCATTTTTGAAGAAAACTTCGACTATTGTTCGCTTCCTTCATCTTCATGAAGATTAATTTCAAAGATGCCTGGATAATTTAGTATTTCTTTTCTCAAATATCTCTACGGTCATTTGTATTTGTTGTTGTAGTATTGACAGCAGTTCATGTAATTGTATGTCCATTACCACACGAACTGAATTTCAAATCGTTCTTTTTAACAATTATACAATATACAATACTTATTACGCAAAAAAAGAGCAGTTGCAATTCATCTTTTGAGTAAATTTCGGATACTTTTGGAGTACTGAATTTCGGACTGGAGAATTCCTGAAATCTTCTATAAAAGTTCGCTCTTTCTTCAGCAATATTTCAGAATATTTCAACTTGCAGTTCCTTGGTTTATCAGCCGATTCACTCTCCCTGTCAACTTCAGTAACTTTAGAGTGAGTCATAGACTCGTCTTCACCATCATCTGATTCAGGATCTGTTGAGCTGACGGTTTTGAATAAGACCTCAAGAACTGCAAAATGAATCGCATGATTGTAACATTGTTTGATAGATAAACAGCTTAATTTTTTTTTCATTCACAGACGGACCGTCAGTTATTGACCCAATCAAATCTTTCAATCAACTCCTCCTTCCTTTATTCTTACTGTTAATAATAGTTTAACTGCTTTTCCAGCTAGACAGTTGCTATGAATCCTTACCCAAAGACGAATTATCATAATCTATAGTTTTGTAATTTGACTTCACATTTGATGCATCGTTTGTTTCCGTAACTTGTTCATTCATCAAATTTATCACCAGCTTCCTTCTTTTCTCTAATTTTCTCTAAATTTTTTCTTTTTGTTTATTCGTAAAACTTAAAAATCAAATCCATTACCCCACATTTATTTGTAGAAAGCTTGAAGCCTGTAGCTAATAGTGAATTTCTTGTGGATGAACTATTACAGATTTCACTAACTGTAAATCCACTGAAAACAGCTAATTTGATAAGTTTCCTCGAGCGTTTCAGGTTTTTCAGGAACTGTGAAATCGTAGATTGATTTTTGATCATCTTGAGTGGTATTTCAACTTCCTTTCGTTTAACGATGTTTATCTTATGCTTTAATGAAAACTTTTTGGTAAGAATGCTTGTGGATCCTACTTGGTAGGCAGTTCGCTTGGGACAATGTTTGCAGTTTGCATGTTCCCCATTCGAAACTATTGAAACGACTCCATGCTTCAGACTTGTTATTTTTAACCATGATTCACTAACAGACCTGGAATTATTTTATTCCATAGTTAAAATACTTCATAATAATAGTAAATATTCGAGAGGACTTCCTTTGTAACTTTAATCCTTTTGAAAAACATTTTTAAAACTGCCTGGCATAACATGCCAACGCCAGATATATATTTGCTTAGTTAACAAAGGTTCTTTTTGAAGAACAGTATCTCAACTACTGTAGAGTTCTTTGGTAATTGTTGAAACGTAATTACCGTATATCACGGCGTCTAAGACGTTATTTTTCTCCAGAATAAGTCACAAAAATTTATTATGCGCCTTTCAGGCTGAAGGTTACGTTGCTCATAGGCCTAAACCTAAGCCTAGAGGAAGCGTTTCGATACTAGACAGTAATCAAAGTCCGTCTATACGACCCAGAATGAAATGTTTAAGCTATTCAGTATAAAATAATAAATAAACAAGAACAGGTTATCGAACATATGGTGCTGTAAAACCGGCACTCTTTTTAACTCCTCAGGCTTAGAATAACGTTTATTACAGATATCCTAGTGGTAATATAAAGTACACACTTTCAAAGTTAGGTGTGAAAAGCATATAGCTCACAAAAAAACGAGAAGTGGTCAAAAGCATTTACGTACCGTAAGTCGCCAAACAATCCACGAAACATCTTTAAGATCGGTGGAATTGCTGGACCTTATTCTTGTTTATCTTGTTTGCAAAACTTAGCTAATCAAGATGGAAGTGTGTCTTGCACACCGGGAAATACTGAAGATAGTGATTCTATGAGGGAATTTATTAAATATTTTTTTCTTATTTTTTGTTGTTGTCATTTCTATGCCGTATCAATTTTAAATCTAAGATTAGGAAATATATTTAAAGCTTCTTTTATGCTAAATGGTAAAAACAATCATACAATTTTTTAGAGTGCAAAAATATAACTAACTTGTTCTAAAATAAATCATTTAATCCAATTTTAAATTCATGCGAATTATGATCATCTGTTGGCAGCTCTGTTTCAGATCAGGCTCGTGATTCTTTTATTCACGTCCGACTTGTCTTGAAACTCTTCCTGACCATAAATTTCGTAACTGTTCCTAATATATATATTGACACCATTAGGCCTAGAAAATCGTTCAAACAATAGTCTGTAGGCCTAAAAGCTGTCACTACACATTCAGTTCTCTAACCATTAGGCCTAGCAAAACCTAAATGCTCATTTTTATCGTACGAGCCTCCACAGAATCAATTAACTTCTGTTTCTTTACTAGGATATTCCTCTTCAGATTTTGAATAATTTTTAATAATTCCCTTCATCTTTCATCCTAAAGACATGCAAGAAAAGTGAAGGTCGCGATTTGCTTCGGAATTCCCCATTTTGTTTTAGTATCAGACTCTCTTCAGTTTTCTTTTCATCTGGTACCAAAAACTCCTATTTACAACTCCATTCTTATTTGTTTAAAACAATTACCGAGTTTTCAAAGACCGCTCTGTTATTTGATTTATATATTGGTATTTATATTTTTAAAATAATTAAACCCTAATAAAAAAACAAACAAACTCGAAGATTAGTAACATTTGCTATTCCCCCGAAGACAAAAACGTTTTACAAAAATTATCCTGAAACTTGTGCCTGGAAATCCCGAGAACCACTAGTATGTTAACGTTTCTTTCTTTTATGGTGCAAAAATATCTCTCAGCTTTATTTACTTCGTTCACTCATATCAATTGGAGTTCTGACTATTCTTATATAGGATGAAATACAATTTTGATGGCTAGTGACTTTCAAGTAAAACTCGCGCTCTGTTTCGACTTTGTTATTAATGTAACTTAAACTCGCTAAATCTCTTTAATGGCCTTACATGGCGAGGTGGATAAAGGTGGTTAAGGCACTCGACTCGTAATCCGAGGTTCGCGGGATCGATTCCCCTTCACACCGAACATGCTCGCTCTTTCTACCGTGGGAACGTCATAATGTGACGGTCAATCCCACTATTCGTTGGCAAAAGAGTAGCCCAAGAGTTGGTGGCAGTTGGTGATAACTAGCTGCCTTCCCTCTAGTTTTATACTGCTAAATCAGAGAGTGCTAGCGCAGGTAGCCATCGTGCAGCTTTGCGCGAAATTCAAAACAAATCACTTCTTTTTTTTTATGTGTGTTGCGAAATATTTTTTACCCATTGACCTTGAAAAGGTTTGTTTCTTTGGAATTTCGCACAAAGCTACTCAAGGGCTATCTGTGCTAGCCGTCCCTAATTTAGCAGTTTAAGACTAGAGGGAAGGCAGCTAGTCATCACCACCCACCGCCAACTCTTGGGCTAATCTTTTACCAACGAAAAGTGGGATTGACCGTCACATTATAACGCCCCCACGGCTGGGAGGGCGAGCATGTTTGGCGCGACTCGGGCGCGAACCCGCGACCCTCAAATTACGAAGCGCACGCCTTAACGCGCTAGGCCATGCCAGGCCCCTTGAAAAAGAACAAGTTTACTATCGCAACATGCCACGTGCTGTTAACAATTGAAAATAAAACAGGTTTGTTGTTCTCTCTTCTATTTCAAACTGTTACAGTTCTTCAAATGCTGATGTTTTGGAGCAAAACATGTTAATAATTTGACAGTTCGAACACAAATGCAGATTATGGAGTAGGAATTTTCTAATGGTAGTTTCTCTGAAGGATGTTATGATCAGTAAACATGCTTATTATGATGGCTTTCTGCTTTTAAAGTTATTTATTGACTCAAACAACTTCGTGCTTAAAAAAAAAAAAAAAGGATTTATCTTTTTACATTTTTGCAATATGTTTCGTTCCTTTTTTATCAAAATAGCAAATTACGCTTTGCTATGATTAAGTATTAGTTCATAACATTTAGTTTATTGTTCTAACTAAATATTTACAGAGTTTTGAGACTGTCTCCTTGTTACTGCAATGTTACATACTACCATAAACGCCGTCCTAGGGGCGGCCATTTGTGCTATTAATCAATAATAGAAGTATTCACATATCCTTATAAGAAAGTGTAAATGGGGAATATTTAAAAAAAAAATCTTTTTGTGGGGGAATACTGCTGGGGAAAATTGGTTGGGTTCTTTTTAGTCGTACGTAACTGCTTACATCAAAATAATTCATTGTACTCTGTTCAAAATACTTAAGTTTTTATATATAATGAAAGTGCCACCTTTTTGCTGATTTTTTTTTTAAACTACCAGTTTAGTAGTATATTTCAAAGTTACTTGAATAAAGATTATAATCAAATCCTGGTTTTCAGTCCTACTAAATATTGTGTTCTTGTTGCGAGTACAGTTCTGTTATTGAAAATTGTGTACTGATATAAAGAAATGTTTGTATGTGCGATAGGTATTTTTCAAATCCTTTGAATCTTGAAAACCCGAATAACGAAAGTGTGAAAATTTTTGTATGGATTTTTATTTGTGGAGTCACTCGATAGATGACGCTACTTTGCACAAACAGTAAACCATCATGTTTGGTATTGAGAGTTTACATATTTCAGAACGGCTGGTATGGGTATTAACACTTTTACTGATAAGGAGAGAACAACGTTTCGACCTTTATAGGTCATCTTCAGGTTAAGAAAGAGAGTATTTGAATGTGACCGTTGACGGACACGTCTTCAGGACGACCGTATAAAGGTACCGGATCGTAGGGGCGTTTTGAGAGTTTTATTGTATTTCAGCACAATAGATGGCATCATTGTATTTATTAATTCGGTTACTTAGATGTGTAAACGGTCATGCCTTTGCTCCAGTATAGTAAAATTAAACCTCAGTTTCTACGAAATACCGTTTACCGGCTTACTGGTGGCGAGTTTGAATCACATCACCGAAAATTCTCGCCCTTTCAGTCATGGGAATGTTCCTTACCTAAATTAGTGAAATTTTAGTATGGCGCTTTTAAGTTTAGATAGCGTAGATAGTCTTCGAGAAGCTTTGTGCGAATTTCAACAAATAATAATAATAATAATAATAAAACAGCTTACTTTATGATAACAAAATCGCAGATTGTTGAAGGAGATGATAACTTTGGGTATGATTATAATTTTCGTTTTATTCCAAAGTAAAATCACGTTTTGAGATAGCAATTCGACTTTGCGAATAGTTATATTGCACATTTTTTTTCATTGAATAAAAGAATTTCCTATTGTTGTACTCAAACATATTTTAATAAAGAGGTTCGGTTTTGATGACCAGAAATCGAGGTTTCAGTGATCAGAAGTAATGATAAAGAAACCTATTTGGAATGAGGAAGTATTATGTTATAATTACCATGATTATCCGAGTTTGAGCGGGTACAAACTCTCCAAATTGGCGCTCAACTCGTACTCTGAAGGTCGCGGGTTCGAATCCCTGTCACACCAAACATGATCCCTATTTCAACCGTCGGTTTGTTACAATGTGAGGTCAGTCCCACTATTGGTTGGTAAAAGAGTAGCCAGAGTGATGATGAATAGTTGCCTTCCTTCTAGTTTTACACTGCTAAATTAGTGTTATCTAGAGTAGATAACCCTCGTGTAGCTTTGCGCGAAATTCAGAATAAACAAATGTTTCCTGATGCGTATTGTATTTGCACTCTTTTTCTGTCTCTAGGGTAGAAGAGGGTGATATTATAACCATCTTGTGCAGCATAAGAGCAGTTACTCTTTTTATTGTAACTTCTAGGAAGCAATTAGCTTTTCATTGTGTAATTGTTTTGTAAACATTGTTACCTATATTTTGAAAAAATAGGCCTCAAGAAGCTTTTTGAAATGTTTTAATTTATAGTATATTAAGTATTGTATTGTATTGTAAACCTTATATAAAATCGTGACAATGTCTTTAAAAATAAATAAATTAAATAATTAAAAAATAAATTATCTAGTGAAATTCAACGTTTTGTCTTGGTAAATATAAGTTACCTCATTCCTTTTGTTTTGATAGTTTATACTCCTGAAGTTGAACACTTTTCTTTATTCTCTCAGAAATTGCTGTTGACTTGTATTACAACAATTTTAACTGTTCTAAAATAAATTCTTTTAAAAATTCACTCCTAAATGTTTTTAAATATACTTTCAAATATGCTGCAAAACATTACATTTTTAGAACTTTCTAGGTATTTAGGGCTAGATTACTAAATCTTTAATCTGAATGTTCATTATTAAGACCCCATGATCTCTCGCTAATATCTAAGTTACATTAAAAACAGTTTACAACAATATTAATTTTAGTTAATCTCTTAAAGTGTATAAATCCAGATTGGTACGTTTTAATTACATACTTGTAGGCTTAGTTTCGATGTAAAACAGTATAATTTCAAAATATTAACATAATTAGGTAATAATGTTGGGGTTAGTAGGAAAGTTTCAAGAAGGCTGATTCTGTCACTTAAAGAAATAATAGACGTAAAAATGTTGGTCTTGCTGCAACTAATTTTTTTATATGCATTTCTCGAAGGAAACAAGATTGGCCCTATTAATAATTTTCCAAATGCATAGTTATTAACTGAATATAATTTGTTTAGTTTGGATTTCCCCTGAATACCTGATAATTTGCACTTCTCGCAAATTTCACTTGGCTATTAAACATTTTAATGCACGTCCAACAAAACACAAAATGTTTTGGTCTAAATTAATGAAAATCTCCATATTTTGGAACGGTAGGTAGAGCGACCTGGGTAATAAAAGATTTATTTGTTTGCTGAAATTCGTAATAAAAGCATTAACTTTTAAACATCAATACATATTTGTAAGCGAAATTCTTGTTTCTAATCATCCTAAACTTTGCATATAGAAACACTTAAGTCATTCATTTTTTTCTAAAAAACAAAAAAAACTATTGGTATGAAAAGAAATGAACATAAAGTAAGATAATTGAATATTTGCGTCACAATACTGCGGTAATTGGTATAATTAACTCGTATTGTTAAGAGATGTTATGGTATTCCGAAAGTAAAGAATTTGTAATAGTAATATTTTGAACCGCTAAGATTTAGCTTAATGTGATTATAATAACCTAGTATCAACTAACAAAGTTTGTCTTAAACTTCTACAGTCTAATCAGCACAATGGGGGAGAAAGAATATAAAATAATTTCCTAAAATAGAAGTTAATTTCACATCACACCAGTCAATTAAAACAATTTAAAATTTTCCACATTTCAACGAAGTTTCTAACTAAATCATCTGTCCAATTCGCAACAGATAATTCTTATCGCATATCTTTCAAACATATTAGTTCAAATTATTGCTGAAGTGACCTTGTGTCCTCTTATATCACTGTGCCCAGTTTTGTGGTACTAAGTGATTTAGAAATATGGAAACGCGCGCGCGCACGCACACAATGCTTTTGTATATATAGTATACTTAAAACTCGTTAAGCTAAATACAAACCAGCTGAACAAAGTTTAAGTTATTTGTCATTGAGTAAAACAATTATTATACCTTTATTATTATACTGCTATTATTGCTTAGAAGTAGGCCTAATCCAATTTTAGAA
>NC_134830.1:31420409-31481208 GCF_004210375.1 Tachypleus tridentatus | reverse complement strand
AGCAGTTTTACGTAATTTCAGAAGGTATTACATAATTGTGGTCCAAAATCTATAAACTGCTTATGGACATTTCAAATACTTGAGTTAAATTTATAATAACTATTTCTAGAGAACTTTGATCCATCAAGCGTAAAACAGAACAGTAATAACACCGACAGTGACAAGAAACTTTTAGAGAATCATATGACAAACTTCCTCGGTTTGGTGTGCTATGGGAGACTTATATGGTATTGGAAATATAAAATTATTCTATACATTAGAACTTTTGAGTAGTAGCATTGAACTTCGCCATTGCATCTATGTAACTACAGATAAAATATATAGACATTTTCCTTTTAAAAAACAAAAAAAAAACATTATTCTATGGGTCGTGGGTGTTTATTACATTAGAACATTGTGTATGGGGTCGTGGGTGTGTTATAAGAACACATTATTCTATGGGGTCGTGGGTGCATTATTCTATGGGGTCGGGTGTGTTATAAGAACATTATTCTATGGGGTCGTGGGTGTGTTATAAGAACATTATTATTTCTGGGGTCGTGGATTGTATTTATAAGTGTGATGGATAATGCCACACTATTTCATTAGATAAGACTACCGCCAGAATTGGTAATGAGTACTGTTGACTGTCTTCCTTTTATAAGTTCAAGATGTAGGAAAGGATAGCGCAGATTGCCTTTGTGTAGCTTTGCGCGAATACCCAATGTAAACAAACCATTAAATACAGAGATGTACAAAAGATGAGATGACAAAAGCGAATAAAAAGTTTCCTAACTACTAGTGTTAGAAGTAACTAAATCGATAGTATCCTCCTATGTTTACGTTAATATATTTTATAAGACTAAATGTTATAGTAAATGTTATTGAAAACATTTGCCCGTACTAAATGTAGCTAATTTAAGCAATATTCTAGGCCTAAAATCATTAAACTTAACACTAAGTTGCAGAAGGATATCTGTTTTCTATCTAAGTGGCATCTCATGCAACACGTGAACTGCACAGCCCTTTGGTTCAGACATAGCTGTCTCTAACTTTGAATTACTGAACAGAATATCAACCAATCAACTGGAGCGTCATCTACAAAGCTATGTTTAATATGAGTTTATGCTTGCCACAGTCATATTGCCACCATATCTAAAGTGCGGAGTGTGTTTGGAGACGTATCACGGCTCGAATTAAAACTCAACTATGATAATCTCTAAACCATGCCGGCCCAAAAAAGTACAAATTATAAAATTGTAAACAGCACGAACGTCCCCAAATTTAAATTCCAGGTGCGTGTGTGTGTGTTTGTGTGTGTGAGGGTGGCAGGTAAGCTATCGCAGAGCGTAAGCCATTAATTTGCCTTGGAGTTTGAATGCAATGCTCCGACTGATTATGGTTTATTTATATAAACCAACCTCCGCTAGTACAGCTGTATGTCTACGGTTTTACAACGTTAAAATTAGGGGTTCGATTCCCCTTGGTGGGTTCAGCAGAAAGATCGATGTGGCTTTGCTATAAGAAAACACACACACACAAATAAATATACGAACCAAATTTCGTCATTTATATTTCAATACTTTGATTTTCTTATACATTTTTAAATAAATTACTCAAACAAATTTTCTTATTAACTTTCAGGCTCGGAAAAGTAAACACATAACGTTAGGCTTCCTACACTGAGAAAAATGAAATTTCTTGTTTAGTCCAGTATAAACTACCAAACGCCCAGTAGAACTTTGTGACATTTTAAACTTTAGAATATTGCATGTTTACATCTTTTAAAACTTCAGTATACAATAAAATATCCGTCTCTTTAAATATTTGTCTAAGAAAAAATGTGTTTATTTATTTATTTGTATTATCTAATTCACATAAACTTAAAACAGTAGGTATTATACAGATTAATTTTATAATTTCTTTGTTTTTATCTTGTTGTAAACCACTTTTTGTAAAAACGAAACAAATCATTTTACCCTTTCTAAACCTGGGCCGGTAGAGGGATATCACTGACCAAGAACAAAACGGTCTAACTGCAATTCTCAGGAAACTTCAGAACGTGGAGAATTGCAAGTTAGAGTGAAACCTTTTGAGAACGTGTTGCAACTTTATCGTTTCTCAACCATGTAAGGCCATTTTGCAGTTAATGTTGTCAAAGCGTCATTTGTTATACTTATACCACCATATTTGAAGGCAACCAAGAAGGTGACAAGTATAGGTTATATTTGACATATTGGTAAAAACATCTAAGCGATTAGTATAATATATAAATTAGTTTACGTACTTAGGATTTATACATGTATGTTTCAAAGTGATATAATTATCTGTATTAATTTTAAAAAATAACAACAAATAACATGTTACGGTATTTTAACTTCTTCCTCGGTCATGAGGCCTACATGAATAATATAATAGTCAAAGTAAAAGCTTTTCCAACAAAATGTAACGCTACCATCTATAATATGTTTTTTTTGGCTTTAAAACACCAACACAGTAATCTTAAGTTTTACATAGCCTTAGAAATTATTGGGAGATACGTGTCCCCAGCTCCTACGTTCCTGCTATTTATAACATGTATACGAAGTTGAAATAAAATATTATAAATATATCTAAGCTATTGTATCGTTATTGTGTTTCAAGGTTTTGTATATTCAGTATTTATTTATGCAAAATTATTAATGTACAGGGTAGCCCGCAAATTCCTACCCATCCATATATTTTATGCATCCAGTGTATCTATGTGCTGTCCCTCATTCACGCTGCATAATATTATGCGACGCCATATTCTGTGGCGTCAACATAGCAGGGGTTATTGTTCCAAATGCCGCGGTAACAACTGCCTTCAACTCATCATTAGTATTATAAAGTTGTTTAGACACAATACAGGGATGGGTAGGGACTTTTGTTTGTTTGTTTGTTTTGCAATTTCGCACAAAGCTACTCGAGGGCTATCTGTGCTAGTCATCCCTAATTTAGCAGTGTAAGACTAGAGGAAAGGCAGCTAGTCATCACCATCTACCGCCAACTCTTGGGCTACTCTTTTACCAACGAATAGTGGGATTGACCGTCACATTATAACGCCCCCACGGCTGAGAGGGCGAGCATGTTTGGCGCGACGGGGATGCGAACCCACGACCCTCAGATTACGAGTCGCACGCCTTAACGCGCTTGGCCATGCCGGGCCACGGGTAGGGACTTACGGGCCACCCTGTATTTGTCTATTATAGATAACATTTGTTATAATTAACAATATATTGTGGATTATATTTCATAATGTGTATTATTTTTATTTAATATTTCAATTAAAAAACAATACCGTTACTGGGCTACGAGTAATCCCATAATAGGCGGCAGGTTCCGTTTTATTATCTCCCTGGTGATTTGTTCGAACTCTTATGTTGTATCTTGCACTTTATTGCGTGCAATCGAGCCATGTATTTGTGCAACTTAATTCCACCAACCTAGTTCTGATCTTGTCACCCGCTGGTACAGCGGTAAGTCTACGGATTTATAACGCTAAAATGATGGGTTCGATTCCCTACGACAGACTCAGTAGAGAGCTCGATGTAGCTTTGTCGTAAGAAAAAAACCCACACCCACTTGTGATCTAGCAGCGGATTCCATGTGTACCATAAGGTCTGTTCTTCACATGATGCATTTCATTACGAAAAACACGGTCGAATAGTGAGGATTCTAAACTAAGCACTTAAATAGTTATTAATTAAAAAACTAAAAACTTGTATCTATAGATCAATTCTGCAGAATTTTTTTGTTATAATGTACATTTGTAAAAATATATTTCTTAAGCGTAATGATTTATAATACGATATTCTGTTTCACCTAGTATAAACTAACCATTAGGTGCTTTGTCTGTACTTTTACAGTTTCAAAACACTGTATTAACACTTGTGTTTATTCTAAAGACTTTAACCATTTTTCGAGTGCTTATTTAATGGGATGTTTTATTTACAGAAGAAAGGGGAACTTTACAAACGTATACTACAGGAGAATCATTTTAAAAGGATATTTCATAATGTAACACGTTTTCACCAAAGCACAAATATATGTTCTCTTTTGATCAATGTCTCCCTGTTTTTCAAGTGTTTCAATATGTGATACTGTTTAATTCTTTAACACGAGTTATGTCCACTTATGACTGTTGTAAACTAGCAAATGGTATAAAAAATACACAGTAGATCGTAACCAGTTCCTTTGTATTGTAGTGGGACATCATTAAGAACAAAGGAAGTCTCCTTCTAGCCACTAGCCTCATCAACCTGTCTTCAAAAGACAAATGGAAATCATTGGACGACCTTAGAACTGTATACAGATTAAACCTCGAAGAACCGGAGGTAGGTGGCACTGCTATATCACGTGAAAATTCAAACAATTTAGTTATGGTTTGAAAAGAAATCTGACGATTCTATGATAAAGTTGGTAAACCAAACAGTGTGTGTGTATGTGTGTTCTAGTCTTATGTTATTAAATGCCACGAAATTCGAACTTGTTAAAACAATTAATTTTTATTTCTGGAATTTTGAACTTCATAAATGGATGGAAATGGTTTAATGTATATTTGCAGGCAACATTAATTGTATGCTTAAGCAGTTTTGCTAAAGCAGTGCTCTGTTAGGAAGACATTTCCATATAATGCAATATCTACTCTATTACTGTATTAAGCTTCTCATTAATATAAACGTAAGCGCAGAAAAGCGAGAGATTTATAACGAACTATTCTGTTTAGGAATCTGAATCCAGTATTTAGTAAAGAATTGTTTAAAATTCACAAATCACTTGAGTTGTTATTTTTTATGTAAAAGAGAAACGTCACCAATTAATTTAAACTTCAAATACAGATTTTCGTAACTTAATACACTTCCATCAAACAGATTAAGAAATCGAAAAAGTGAACTTTGAAAATATTCAGCACACCGCTCATACATATATATCTAAAAACTTATAAGTACTTTGAGTATTGTATACTGATGTACTTTATTGATGGCAGGCCACAGATATATAAAGTTATCACATTTCTGAAATGTATATATATATATAATGTGAGTGCCTTAATTATTGTATGTTGATACACTTTGTTAGAGGCCCGGCATGGCCAGGTGGTTAAAGCACTCGACTCGTAATCTGAGGGTCGCGGGTTCGAATCTCCGTTATACCAAACATGTTTGCCCTTTCAGCGTTATGATGGGGGCGTTATGACGTGCGGTCAATCCAACTATTCGTTGGTAAAAGAGTAGCCCAAGAGTTGGCGGTTGGTGGTGATGACTAGCTGCCTTCTCTTGCTTTTGTCTTACACTGCTTAATTAGGGATGGCTAGCGCAAATAGCTCCTGTGTAACTTTGCGTGAAATTAAAATAAAACAATAAATAAGACTGTTGGTGACAGTATGAAGGTAAAAACTTATAGTATTGATATATCTCAAAAAATGCAAGACTATTGAGTATTGGTATACTTTGGAGATACGTGAACTTATTGCGTATTCGCGTTTCTAAAATTTAAAATGATGCTACTAAAGTGAGGAGATATTTATTTGACGTCATGTTATTCCTTGACCAGTGTGTGAAGTACTGGACAGAAGACAGGTGGTTTGGCTTGCAACGTGTCCAAGGGGCCAACTCTGTTCTTATCTCACTTTGCAAGGAAATTCCCTCAAAGTAAGATAGGTTTCTGAATATTTTAAGGAATACAATGGAATGTTCATACTTTCATAGTTACTGTTAGTTTCATAACAGACCTACTTAACTTTTCTGCCTTATAATGATTTTCTGTTTCTCCAAATTTTTAATTGAACAATGTTGACTTGAACTATCCCTACCTCTAATATCTTATTAAACTCTTCGTAACTGATCTAGCTAGTTTAAACTTAGTGAAAAAGTAATAAACTTTAAGTATTCCTGGATGCTATAAAAATGTAACAATGAGAAAATATGGCAAAAATCAGGCTTAGAACTTAACGCGTTTTGTTTTCCAGAGTATTTCCAGAGTTTTCCAGCTTATATTGATATCATATAATTAAAAGCAATATCACAGTTTCTAAGATAATTAATTTGGCCAATGCAACATTGAGATAGAACGATACATTATTACTATAATAAGTTGGCTACCATATGTAGATAGTAACTGCTTTATTTTAATCGAGAACGTTAACAACGATACATAATAAGCCTCAGTTACGTCATGCTCTATATTATCGTTTTAAACCAATAGGAAGGGACGTTACAAATTGTTACAAAACTGTGCCCAAATTTGAGCAATCCCCTATGAGAGAAAAATAAAGTGAGTTTGACCTCAAGCTGTACAATATATAAACATTAAAAAAATAAGTGTTCATTCGTGAAGAAGAATCTCAAAGTGTTGTTATCCTTTACTAAAATTAAAGGTAAAAATCATGGCTTCATTTTAAGTACAACTTAAAGTTTTGTCGATTTTCTTAATTGGATTGTCCACATTCTATTCCCGTGGGATATATAACTGTAATGTTTATTTATATTTAGCAATCGCTATTTAAATCCTGTTTCTATGTTTTTGTTTATCTAAACCGATAGGCTTGGTGTGGAAGATGGTATGCTAGAACCTTTTCTGGAAGGTTTGACCTTAGAAGAAGCTATAGCTGCTAAACGGGTGTTTTTAGTTGATCTGGAGATTCTCAAAGACTTGCCTTGCAAAAATGCTCGTAGGGTAAGTGTTATCAGTCAGTGTTCTGATTAAATCATTGTAAAAATGCTCGTTTGGTAAGTGTTATCAGTCAGTGTTCTGATTAAATCATTGTAAAAATGCTCGCTTGGTAAGTGTTATCAGTCAGTGTTCTGATTAAATCATTGTAAAAATGCTCGCTTGGTAAGTGTTATCAGTCAGTGTTCTGACTAAATCATTGTAAAAATGCTCGCTTGGTAAGTGTTGTCAGTCAGTGTTCTGATTAAATCATTGTAAAAATGCTCGCTTGGTAAGTGTTATCAGTCAGTGTTCTGATTAAATCATTGTAAAAATGCTCGCTTGGTAAGTGTTATCAGTCAGTGTTCTGATTAAATCATTGTAAAAATGCTCGCTTGGTAAGTGTTATCAGTCAGTGTTCTAATTAAATCATTGTAAAAATGCTCGCTTGGTAAGTGTTATCAGTCAGTGTTCTGACTAAATCATTGTAAAAATGCTCGCTTGGTAAGTGTTATCAGTCAGTGTTCTGATTAAATCATTGTAAAAATGCTCGCTTGGTAAGTGTTATCAGTCAGTGTTCTGATTAAATCATTGTAAAAATGCTCGCTTGGTAAGTGTTATCAGTCAGTGTTCTGATTAAATCATTGTAAAAATGCTCGCTTGGTAAGTGTTCTCGATCAATGGTCTGAGGAAATCGTTGCAAAAATACTCGCTTAGTAAGTGTTGCCTGTCAATGTTCTGAGGAAATCAGAATCACTTTAAAACAATATATATTGTGTTATTTTAATATTTTTATCATACTACAAATTTTACTACGTATTAATAAAATGTGTTCCTATAATTACTATATACAGCCTTCGTTCATTAGCGTTGGAGTCCTTTTTTGTCAGGGTGAGTGACTTTCAACAAGACAGAAAATGGCTGATATCACCTACAAACGAAGAGTATTCTTACCGAATATCTACTGACAAACTAGTGAGACTACATAACGTGCGAGTTGTTTTTGAAAAACTTTGACAAACGAAGTTTAAAATCATTAAATGGAAATGTTGCTGTTGTTTGGATCCCCCATAGGAATGTTTTAACTTAAATCTGTTTTTCTCCTGTTTCTACACTCGATATTCTTGTTAAAATTAACTTTGAATAATTCAGGAAATGGTATCATATATTGTAGTTACTACACTGTACAAAAGGATTAAACAATAGTATAGATTTATAATGTTTTAGGGAAAACCTTAATGTTAGAAAATAATATCAATTATTCTCTGGGTTCATTTATGCGTAAATCAGATATCTCATGGTCCATCACGTGATCTGAAATGCAAGTTATTGGTAATTATGCTTACAGTCTTTCATGAATACATGATAGAAGAGGCTTTACAATTATATATTTAATGCCATTTCTTTTCAATTTTGTAACACTAAAAGCATTTAGGTATCAAGAGAGTGTCTGCTATCCAAATGAAGTAGCAGCTGGTTACTCCAGTCGTTCAATCCTCTCTTCTTCGAGGAATATGTCAATGAGTTTTGACATTTTCAAACTCATTCATCTGATTTTCTCAGTTGAAGTAGTGAATCTCTGTTCAGCATTTCAAATTGAGAGAGAAAGATCTAGCTAGTGGAAGATCTGAAGAAATTTTGTCTAGACTAAGAGAACTGATCTCCATGTGTTTATTATAATAAAACTAGTTTTTCCAGATCATGGTCACCGGATCTGTTGGTCATTTCATAAGTTAAATAAAGGGAAACTCAGCTTCCAGGTATTTCTAAAACTCTACATGTGTAGAAGTTTAAAATTAACAAGCCTTCTTTCTGTTGACATGTTCCATGGTAGAGCATAAAAGCACGTGCCGTTGCGCTATTAGCTCTAGAAAAAGGTCAGGAAGTACCATAATATAACTACCAGTTAATCATAATACATGTGCTAAATGCTTTATAAGTATAACTTTGTTCTTAAAGTCTGATAAACTAAATCTAACAACTATTCTATTCCAATAGAGATAGAAAGAAAAAAGCATGGCATTTTTTAAATGTCTCAGTATAACACAACAGGAGCGGTCATCATAAATGTTGCAGTACAACACAACAGGAGCGGTCATCATACAAATGTTGCAGTATAATGCAACAGGGGCGGTCATCATAAATGTTGCAGTATAATGCAACAGGAGCGGTCATCATAAATGTTGCAGTATAACACAACAGGAACGGTCATCATAAATGTTGCAGTATAATGCAACAGGAGCGGTCATCATAAATGTTGCAGTATAACACAACAGGAACGGTCATCATAAATGTGGCAGTATAACACAACAGGAACGGTCATCATAAATGTGGCAGTATAATGCAACAGGAGCGGTCATCATAAATGTTGCAGTACAACACAACAGGAGCGGTCATCATACAAATGTTGCAGTATAATGCAACAGGGGCGGTCATCATAAATGTTGCAGTATAATGCAACAGGGCGGTCATCATAAATGTTGCAGTATAACACAACAGGAACGGTCATCATAAATGTTGCAGTATAATGCAACAGGAGCGGTCATCATAAATGTTGCAGTATAACACAACAGGAACGGTCATCATAAATGTGGCAGTATAACACAACAGGAACGGTCATCATAAATGTGGCAGGAGCGGTCATCATAAATGTTGCAGTATAACGCAACAGGAGCGGTCATCATAAATGTTGCAGTATAACACAACAGGAACGGTCATCATAAATGTTGCAGTATAACACAACAGGAACGGTCATCATAAATGGAACAGGAGCGGTCATCATAAATGTTGCAGTATAACGCAACAGGAACGGTCATCATAAATGTTGCAGTATAACGCAACAGGAGCAGTCATCATAAATGTTGCAGTATAAAACAACAGGAGCGGCCATCACAAATGACGCAGTATAACACAACAGGGGTAGTCATCATACAAATGTGTTGAGACTAAATAAAAGCAATGGATAAAGTTAACAGACATAGTCACATGACACATTAATTTTTTTTATATACACAGAAATATGACACATCTGTTTAAAAAAACAGTTAAAGGGGAGACACTGAAGTTTTTGTTTCGGAATTAACATTTTTTTGTTTAAATTCATTTTCAATAAGCTATCAACTCGCCATTTCAAAACATTATTTTTGTGAATTGAAGCAATTTTTTACCTCTAATTTTAATAACAAGCTACTTTTTTATCCAGATTGTATCTCAATCGCCCTCTTTTTCCTCAATGAGAAAAAAATTAATGCCCATTGCCATACAACTGTTTCAAGACAAGGCCAATGATAACCCTGTGAGTTTTTAAACTATTTCAAAACTGTGATGTATTAACGTAATTTAAAAATAATAATGATGCACATTTTTTGAGTTTTAGCTCCTACTCGTTTAGTTTGTAGAATAATATGTGTGTAGCGTCAGTCTTGTTTTATAAACTTATAGTTCCATGTTAATGTAAGTCTGTAAAACATCATTTTATCCAATCATTTATGTCGTTCGGCAAGATTGGTAATCAAACAGTTTATTCTATAAGGTTTGAAGTGTTTAATACATTTGTCATAATGTAAAGTTCTATAGTTTTGTTTTATTAGTTTGAGTCTTTACCATGCTTAAAACGGCCCGGCATGGCCAGGTTGTTAAGGCCCTTGACTCGTAATCCGAGGGTCGCAGATTCGAACCCCCGTCACACCAAACATACTAGCCCTTCCAGTCGTGGGGGCGTTATAATGTGACGGTCAATCCTACTATTCGTTGGTAAAAGAGTAGCCCAAGAGTTGGCGGTGGATGGTAATGACTAGCTGCCTTCCCTCTAGTCTTACACTGCTAAATTAAGGACGGCTAATGCAGATAACCCTCGTGTTGCTTTGCGCGAAATTCAAACCAAACCAAACTTTGTGTCGCCCTCAACAGTGCGAAGATGAATAAAGCTCATATTACTTAGGCAATGGAATCTTTATTCTCTTCCAAAGAGCGCAAAGGTAAAAAGAAAGTCTGTATAAGGTGACAACAAGAGGAAAAGCTTGGGAAGAAACTCTATAACTATATTACAACGGTTAATTACTAATGTGTAAGCTTAAAATTATTTAGTTCCTTCTGAATCACTTCTTGAACCTTATGCAATATATATATTTATAATAACATTTCTCTCCATCAAAAGATTGATTAACCAATTTACCTAACGATTTGTTTACTTAATGCTATTATTACATGTAAGGTTTAGTAGGTGTCTTGTGAATCTCTTACGCAATATTGCGCAGAATGGGTTAATAATTAAACGCTATTTCATATAAATACTACACCGAGTTTCAGAATACTAAAATTTGTTGTTTGTTTGTTTTTTAATTTCGCGCAAAGCTACTCAAGGGCTATTTGCGCTAGCCGTCCCTAATTTAGCAGTGTAAGACTAGAGGGAAGGCAACTAATCATCACCACCCACCGCCAACTCTTGGGCTACTTTTTGGTGCGACGGAGATTCGAACCCGTGACCCTCAGATTACGAGTCGAGTGCCTTAACCCACCTGGCCATGCCAGGCCACTAAAATTTATAATGCAACATATTAGACTAACAAAGAGGACTATAAATGAAAAATGGTTGGTATGGTTGAGCGTAATTACATACAGGTATTATTTATTGTTAATTATATAACTCTATAGTATATTTATCAAACTGTTTGTCGGATGTGTTTAAACAAACGTAATGTTTTCTAATTTATGATTTTCCATTGCCTCCATTTTTTGTCCATTTGTGGAATAAGCTCTTGGGATAACATGTGCCACTGTATAGCAGTAACGGTAATTCTAACTTACTTTTTATTTAATTCTCTATAAAACGCTAGGTGGAGTACCCGTACCCTGGTCGGAAGTTATATAAATTAGTAATTAATGAAAGGTTATTTTAGAACTTGAAAATTTATTTCCCTTATACGTAATTATTGAAAAAAGTAACAACGCTCATAAAAACTTGCAAAACGCAAATTGTGAAACCGCAATCTTCATCGTGTCTCCACATGAAACACCAAACTTTCATGTCAAATTCGGTGAAGGTTCATCAAGAGAGGAAAGAGTAGTGGTAAAAAAAAAGTCGCAAAACTGAAACTTCGTATGCACCTTCCCATGAACTCAATGAACCTCCTTATCAAATTTGTTGAAGATTTGTTTACACCCTGCGAAGTTATTACATGGACATACAACAGACAATACTCTTACATTTGTACAAATAAACATAAAAATGAATTCAGAACTTTCAAGTTGTTCTAAGACATACATCCTGTTTGATATCAATGATTGCTGTAAATTCACAAATAAAAGTAGTTTGTAAATAAGTAATGTTTTAATAGATGACACTTTATCGTTTTTGGGAGTAGGTTTTCTTACCAAGTGACCCTCAGTATACCTGGCTGTTGGCTAAGATATTCTATAATAACGCTGATGCCACATATCATCAGTCATGCACTCATTTAGGTAAGTCTGGATATATCTCTCAATGTCCTTTTGTTCTTTATTTTCTAATATTCTCTATTTATGTTTGTAATTACGTCTTAAATAATATTATAACGATTTTAGAGTGTACAGTAACTAGAATTCAATGAGCATGTCTTCAATCAATAATTTACTGGTTGCTTTATAAGTTATTTAGACTTGTCCATTCATCGAAACATAAATACTTAAAGCAAAATCGATGATTTTTGTATTAAATGTGAAAAGAATTATATGCAAGAACAGGAATGTATGTCAGCAATACAAATCTTGTGAGATTATCAAATAAAACACATAGATACAAGATACGAAGTTGTATGAGTCTCCTTTGGAAACTAAAGGTTACAAAAGGCTGGTTTGTTAAGTGCAAAGCCACTTTTTGACGACAGTAAATAACCTTACATGTCCAGATACCAAGTGCTGATACGTTGAATTTCACCAGCTTCATGTACTCAGTCACAAATGTCGATGTGCCTTATACTGTTATTCCTCATAACGACAGACATTTCATGCTGTTCCTCACCAGCAGAGAACCAAGACAAAAAAAAACAAAAACGTACTCGGTAGATTTATGAAGAATAAATTGAAAAATCGACATTTTGGTAAAATATCTTACAATTAATTTTAATTATTAAATTAATTATTAATCAAATTAATTTTTAAATCACTATTTTGGTAAAATAGCTTACAATTAATTTTTAATTCCAATACAGCTTACTTTGCTATTTTATTTGTATTTTACGAAAAAATACTTTCTTGTGGGTGGGATAAATATGTATTAAATATTGGTTTATGTTCGTCATAAAGTGAATAATGGCCATGAAAGTCAAGTCAGTAGCTTAAAATTATTCTATTTTAAAATTAAGAACAAACTTTGTAGTGGAAAAGTTATTCTTATTTGTATTATCTTGGTTGTATTTGTTAGTCATGATACAATGACTGTAAGAACATTTATATACAAAAAACTGGATTGTCATTGATATAAAGGACATTATCTGTTTTGTTTTGCTGTTTTTTATTCTCAGTTGCTTCGCCTTTAGTTCATTATTGTGCCTAGATTACCGTTTAACCTCTTTGGATTCAACTCTGCTACGAAATTATCTAACAAATGTAAAAGTAGTTATCCCTGTATCTGTGCTTGATAACACAGAAAACCTGTAAATAATATGTATTTTTACTATCTTTGATGAAATACACTTTTTGTGATTTTTATTACAGTTAGCTGTCGTTTATGAGTATAGGTTTCATGGTATTTCATATTGAATATTCTGTATTTATAGCAGAAGTCGCGATTTTATTATCGTTGTTTTTGTACAATTGTTTAAGGAACGATTATCAAAAAGTATTTATAGTTTCTTTATGTTAATGAATGAGACTGATTCAACGCTATATGAAGTTAGTAAATCATTTCTGATGTTGAAATATTTTAGGTTTCACCCACTTGCTGATGGAGGGCGTTGTGGTGTGTACACACAGGAATATGTCGCCCTCTCACCCTCTTTTCAAACTCATGGCACCTCATTTCTTGTACCTTCTAGCTATTAATGCGTAAGTTGTAGAATTTGATACCTTTAGTGTTAAACCAATTTTAAATATATCTGAATGCAGCGCCCTCTTGCAATAACATTTTGAGGAATTTCGATAATATTTCTCTGCCACGGTTATTAGGTCATTTGGTCAATGCTTAGTCTTCTTTTATTTCTTCATATTGAATGATTTGGTAAATGATGACAAATTTTAATACAATCGGTTTATTTGAAACATTTAGTCTGATGTCCGAGCTATTTAATTTTTCATTATGTCTCTCACAAACGTAGTGTTATAACAATAGACAGCTGATGCTCAGAAAGCTCAGTGTTTTCAGTTTAGCGCTAACACTAAAATAACAATTTAAAACATGTCACATGGTTTTCTTTTCATTCACAGTGTTGAAAAATTTATTTTACTGTTTTACATTTATATCGACTGTGGTAATAACACCAACAAGGTTGTGTTGTACTTTGTTCTCACTATAAAGTTCTGTATTTTAAACAACAATGAGGATGTAATATATTTCATCATAACTAGAAAATCCTGTTTTTAAACAACAATGTCAGTATATTTTATCGTAACAAGAAAATCCCGTATGTTAAATAAGAGACATTTATTAGTATTTTCTGAACCTGAGACTGAGTTTCATCACTCTTTTGCCTTAAAAGAAGAGAATGTTAAAATGAGACATGTGGACAATGCAACTCTGGTGCAACGGTGCAGGAAGTTGTATCTGAGGTTTAAATAAACTTGCGCCATCTTTCTCTCTTTCACGTGTCTACAAGTTCAATATATTGCTCTAGTCGTGATCCATGCGCCTGATTGACGTATATAACATTTTCTAGTCTGTACATGCGAACACAAGGCAAAAACTACGACATGTTTCTAGTCTGAACATGCTAACACAAGGCAAAAACTATGAAATGTTTCTAGTCTGTACATGCGAACACAAGGCAAAAACTATGAAATGTTTCTAGTCTGAACGAACACAAGGCAAAAACTGCTAGTCTGACACTAAGGCAAGGCAAAACGATTAAATTTATTTGCATTTTAACCATTTTCAAGGTTTTTCTATTGATGATACAAGTGTTACATGTAATATTTGATTTTGTTTTAGTTAATAAAAACACCAACTTTTATAGAAGAACAATGTTAAATAAGTAGAATCACTCTTAGGATATTCAAAGTACATAGACGTATGTTTTATCACCGGTTTTCAAAGTACATAAACGAATGTTTTATCACTGGTTTTAAAATATGTCACCAGTGGGCTAAGTGATATCTTAAGATTTAAGAAAGAGCTTTAAATTTTAACAATTAAAAAACAAAATATTACAGTTTATTAACATAACATATAACCACAATCCTGTTTCAATTTCCATTTTTATCTCTGCATACAGACGAGGGTTGCAGAAACTGATTAATGAGAATGGATGGGTCGACCTCACCATGACTGTTGGTCGTTGTGGAATGTTTGATCTTATTAAAAGAGGGTGAGCCCACATCAACTTCTTATCCATAAAATTATAGTCTTACAATGTTAAATACAGGCTATAAACTTAGTTGCTTAGTTTTAAAATGTTTAAAGAGGGTAAGACCATATTAACTTTATACTCATAAGATATTAATTTTACAATGCTAAAAAACGGTTATAAACTCAATTGCTTAGATTTTAAGATGGAAATTATATGAAGATAACTAAAGGCAAAAATCTACAGTCGTTTGTTAATAACTACTATAACCTCGTAGGTTGAAGATCATTTTTATTGCCTATAATTGTAAGATTTTCGAGCTTCAACGCTGTACGAACTTACTTAGAATTATGGTTAGCCAGGCATTCATTCATTATAAGTATACATGTAGATAAATCACGAACGTGTAAATGAAATTCATGAAGCTATTAAGCCTATTTACGTGTAAATATGTTTGAATTAAAACTATTTTGTGACATGTTCATAAAACAAACTTTATGATATTTTATCATTGTTTAAAAATCATGAATTGTTGCTCAATATGGAATACGCACACGTTCAAGAAAGATAAAACTGTTTAGTTATCATGGTCACAAAAAACGTAAGTTACATCACAAATTGCAAAGTCCATTCCATTTACATGTCAATACAAAGCAAAAACTTCTTTGAAACAGATCCTACACAACTCATGTTATATTTTCATACAACGTCTAGAAGTTGATTTATTGCACAATGAAATATTTCTTTAAAAGGGGAAGCAGTCCCCCAAAAGAGTCAACATGTTTCGTCTATGCATTACGACGCCATCATCAGAGTACAACTGCAATACTTATCACATACAAAACAATATATTTACATAAACATACTATTATACCCTTCAGCGCCATCTCAGTTTCGAACATAGTGTCAATATAGATCGTTATTCAAAGGCTAAAACAGGAAGATTTTTAATATTTGATTTTTATAACACCCGAGCCAAGATCTTTAGTTAACCCTTTATCACCCATGGAAGGGCTTTTCTTCATTATCGTAAAAGATGTAAATGTACTGGCTAGAAAATGATAAAAGATTAAAACAATATTAATTATTGTTGAAAAATGAACATTTTCTTACTGGGTGTATGACAAAATCCACTTTAAATACAATGATTGAGGTCTTTAACATGTGAATAGTCAAATATATTTATGACGAACCTATAAACCTATTCTGCTCGCTCATTTCCCTTATTTCAGTTCGACTTACAATGATTGAGGTCTTAAAATGTGAATAACCAAATATATTTATGACGAACCTATAAACCTATTCTGCTCATTCATTTCCCTTATTCAGTTCGACTAGCATCAAACTAAACAAAATATTTATATTAAAATAAATTCAGTTCGACTAGTTGAAGTAAAATGTGTTTATGACAACGTACACGCTATTAGAACTACTTATAATTTATATTTTTATAGGTTGTTTAAAGTCAAAGATGTATTTTAACAAGTTTAAAACTCTGACAACTTATACATTATTGGCTAACTACCATAAGGGAAATACTGGATATTCTTTAAGTATTGTCTTTCCATGATGTAAGAAACCCGAGAATAACTTACAGTATTTTGTAACCAGATTAAGTCTTAAAGAAATTATGATCTAAGTTTCTTAGAAATATTAGATGGCATCTTTTCTGATCGTAAACATCTGAATTTTGATTTCGATAGCTTCAAGCAGTGGCGAATGAATGTCCATGGTATAATACCTAACGACTTTAAGGCGAGAGAGGTGAGTTTAATTGTAAAATATTTTAAATAGCTTAGAAGTAGTCAAATCAATGAACTTTGGTTACGTTAATAAATTCGATACAACTCTAATTACCAAATTAGTACTAGAGAACAATAGCTACAAAGTTGCAGAAAGGATAGGATGCTTACTTAGTTCACAACTGGGTATCGTCTGGATGAGAACTGTAGCTATTTACGTATAACAAAACATTGCGTACCTTAAACTAAAAGCCTGGTAAACATGGCCCAATCTAAGTTGCATTGTTTGAGTTGTTGTTTGTAATTAAGAACAAAGTCATACAAAGGGCTATCTGTGTTCTGCCCACGGGTATCGAAACCCGGTTTTTAGTGTTGTAAATCCACAGACATGTTGTTATGTCACTAGGGGGCGCACTATGTGAGAGTATTAAACCAATTAAAAGTTCAAAACATATTTTAGGCATGGCCAAGTGTGTTAAGGTACGCGACTCGTAATCTGAGGGTCGCGGGTTCGCATCCCCGTCGCACCAAACATACTTGCCCTTTCAGCCATGGGAGCGTTATAATGTGACGGTCAATCCCACTATTCGTTGGTAAAAGAGTAGCCCAAGAGTTGGCGGTGGTGATGACTAGCTGCCTTCCCTCTAGTCTTACACTGCTAAATTAGAGACGGCTAGCGCAGATAACCCTCGTGTAGCTTTGCGCGAAATTCAAAAACAAACAAAACAGATTTCAACCGAGCTTATATTTTGCACTTTTATTTATTCTGTTAAATAGCTTTGATATGACTACGTTTGATTGTTGTTCTTTTGTTATTACTTATTTATTGTACAAAAATACATCAACTAAAATGTAAAACATTCTGAAGTATAATTACTGCACACAAGTATTTGTGCGCGGACATTATGACCATCAGTCAATAAACAAATAAGAACAATGATACACATGCAATTACAAAATTATTGTATGCTACTCTTAAACGCAATATAAACTATCCGACAAATCTCAAAATAATTAATTTCAGTCGTTTAATTTTACTTCAAAATTTAATGTTAATCATTTAAGTTTTACATATACATCGGGAGTAGATGTCAAAGTTTTGGAACAAAGTTCTTTGAATTTCTCTGAGGAATTTTCTTACTTTCCAATGGATTATTTATCAGATTTAAATCATTCATAATGTTCATAATGAACAAAAAATATGTTTTATCGCACGCTGATTATTAAGCACTCTGTATAAATGAGCACAACTTTTGAATATCGTTGTCTAATAGTCCTGTAACTTCAATTCTGATGAGAAGATTTTAAGGACAATTTAAAGAACGATGTACAATAATTTTAATACCAATGTTTTGTGTTTTTATCGAAATTTTCAACTCATTTCAATATAATCGTAGGAGTATACCATATTATAGATCAATTGAATAAACGCACACAAATTTTATCTTTAATATGTTTGAATTGAGTATTACTTTTAGTTGTCTAAATGTATATGTTAAGTTTTTATCCTGAAGATAACCAATACATTTATCCAGGGATGGTCTAAGCCTTCTAAGGGGAAATCAAGTAGGTGGAATCACCCCATGTCCTCCTGATCGAAGGAACCCTCCAACTAAATGTTTTTGCTTTGTTCTTAGTTAAAAGTCACACAAAAGGCAACCTAAACTCTGTCCACCGGGGATTCAAACTAAGGTTAGTTTGCATCGTAAGTACGCAAACTTACCGCTGATCCACTGGGGAATCTGACTGAAAGAAAAGTTAATTAATATTAACCAAAAACTGGTCGTTTCAATGAAAAAAAAAGACTGGATTATATCTCGATGACAAGAGCAAATTTAGTCGTTTCACACAAACCACTAATTTTGTAATTTTCATTAACGTGCGCTTACTTGCTTGTTTTTTTCATAAATATTTGTTTGGCCATTTAATAAAAACAATTGTTATAATTACTTTGTATATATATTCTGATTATTAGTATTAGTATTTTTTGGTATGATCTATTCATCATCTATGTTCTTGTGTTGCTCAGACTGTAGTTAATAAATAGCATTGGAGCATTTATTCATGAAGTTCAGTCTTAATTACAGAAGTTACATACTACTAATGAAGGAGTAGGACCGAAATGTTGAGCAAAAAAAAATTTATAATATTCCCTGGATTCTCACTCGTCTTAAGACCCGACACGATCGCCAGGTGGCTAAGGCGCTCGACTCGTAATTCGAGGATTACGGGTTCGAATCCCCGTAACATCAAGCATGCTTGCCCTTTCAGCCGTGGGGGCGTTATAATGTTACGGTCAATCCTACTATTCGTTGGTGAAACAGTAGTCCAAGAGTTGACGGTGGGTGGTGATGACCAGTTGCCTTCCCTCTAATCTTACACTGCTAAGTTGGAAATGGCTAGCGCAGATAGCCCTCGCGTAGTTTTGCGTGATATTCAAAAACAAACACACTCGTCTTATTTATTCATAATCTCGTGTGCTATGCTCTAGTGAGCGTTTCGTAAATTAAAAAATAGCGAAGATATTTTCTGTCATCAAGCAGTTGAATCGAAATGCTGATTAAAAATATAAAATGCCAAGAACTCTGGTACCGATGGGATTTCTAAGAAAAAAAACTTACAAAAAATCAGGGTGTTGTTCCATTCGGTACTCAACATTCTTCAACCACGCCCATGTGCTTAATTTTAAACAAGAAAAAACTCAAGCGCTTGGAAACATTTCGACAGGGTACACGTTCACAAATGACTGAATCTTTCTTCCAGAAAAAAAAAAACAACCTTAAAAGTATTTGCAAGATAGAATAGAATAGACTTACTTTGAGTGAGAGTCCTTTGCAAGATAGAATAGAATGGACTTACTTTGAGTGAGAGTCCATTATAGAATTTTTATGCTTTTGATAAAAGTTTAAAGCCGAAACGTTGAATAAAACAACTTGAAAAATGATCTGGTTTGAATGTCTTTTTAAATTTCGCGCAAAGCTACACGAGAGCTATCTGCGCTAGCTGTCCCTAATTTAGCAGTGTAAGACTAGAGGGAAGGCAGCTAGTCATCACCACCCACCGTTAACTCTTGGGCTGCTCTTTTACCAACGAATACTGTGATTGGTCGTCACAATACAATGCTCCCACGGCTGAAAGGGCGAGCATGTTTAATGCGACTGGGATTTGAACTCGCGACCCTCGGACTAGGAGTCGAACGCCTTAACCCAACTGGCTATGCCGATCGGTTTTAATAAATTTCATTTATTCAATTTTGTTTACTGTTGACATTCATCAAACGTTTTACTAATGTGTAGTGGTGTAGAAAAGAATGTAATATATATTTCAATAGCTGTTTATTGAAGATATTTTTTTCTTTTAGTTTAAAAAATATTTACACTGTTACGTATTATAATTTATTTCGGACGAACCTCCAGTGTATTATGTTAGGTATTACGATTTGAAATAACCTAAAAATGAGCAAAATTGTAATTTAGGTTTAGAAGTTAATTAACCTTCGATGTGTATCAAGTTTGTGATATCTGCCAACAATAGGTCGTGGGGGCGTTATAAAGTGATGGTCAATCCCACTATTCATTGGTAAAAAAGTAGCCCAAGAGTTGGCGGTGGGTAGTGATGACTAGTTTCCTTCCCTCTAGTCTTACACTGCGAAATTAGAGACGGCTAGCAAAGATGGCCCTCAAATAGCTTTGCGCGAAATTTAAAGTAAACCAAACCAGTCTGCCAATAAGATCGCTACACACAATTCTCTTTCTCAAAACAAATATGTTTTAATATTCAAACAATGATACAATTTATAACAACGGTTAATATAAATAATAACTACTTATATACATAAGATTTACAAACTTGTAAACAACTCTGAGACTTCCATCTAATCCGGAAATTCTTTGATATTTTACCGAAGAGTTCACGACGAGTGAATTAATTTCGAGTTGATTATCGGTACAGTTCATTTAACGGTGAGCTAGCCAGCCCTCCAATTATCAAACTTGAGTCACTGTCGAGGTTTCCTACTGGAATAGTGGTATGTTGGTGGAATTAAAACGCTGGAAACAAGGTTTCGAAATCCGTAGTTGACAGAGCGCAGATAGCCGATTGTGTAGCTTAATATGTATATTAACCCTGAAGAAGTCGCAAAGGCGAAACGTTTGATTAAATAAATATTTTTTCATATTTATCAATGGTGTAAAGGTCGTTTTTTATTAGCTTTTTTCAATTTTTGTCGATGTTCATACATTAAATCTTATATTTTCACTGCTTGTTTGTTTGTTTTGGAATTTCGCACAAAGCTACTCGAGAGCTATCTGTGCTAGCCGTCCCTAATTTAGCAGTGTAAGACAAAAGGGAAGGCAGCTAGTCATCACCACCCACCGCCAACTCTTAGGCTACTCTTCTACCAATGAATAGTGGAATTGATCGTCACATTATAACGCCCCCACGGCTGGGAGGGCGAGCATGTTTGGCGCGATTCGGGCGCGAACCCGCGACCCTCAGATTACGAAGCGCACGCCTTATCGCGCTAGGCTATGCCGGGCCCATTTTCACTGCTAAACAAGAATATATATAAACAAAGTAATTGTTGGAACCCATTGTGTTCAAAACGCACTGGCTTTTCTATAAATTAGCCCCCAGTGGCACAGCGGTGTCTGCATACTCACTCCGCTAGAAACCGCGTTTCAATACCCTCGGTAGGCAGAGCACAGATAGCCCATTGTGAAGCTTTGTGCTTAATTCCAAACAAAACAAATCTGTATATTAAAAGATGTTACATGACGTGCCACTTATTTTTTTCGCTAGAATGCTTTATTTAAAAAGATGCGCACGTAAGTGCGTGTCTATCGATCGATTTGCCAGTATAATTAAGTAACCGAATATTAGATTTCGGACGTTAACACGTGTAGCGTAGTTTCGTCAACACACTATTATTAAAATAACTAAAACAGAGGAGAGATTAAAACTTATGGTGTTAAAATAAGGGTTAGGTCTTTGTGGAATGTTGTTTGACTACACTCGTAAGTTATAATAACAAAATTTCTGTTTTCATAATGTCGCAATCTTTTGTGCATTTTGATCCAAATGTTTTTAATTTTTCAATCGTAGACTTCTGGTTTCTAATGGACATGAAGTCAAACTACTTAATAAGTTGGCCCGGCATGGCGAGATGGATTAAGGCGTTCGACTCGTAATCTGAGGGTCGCGGGTGCGAATCCCAGTTGCACCAAACATGCTCGCCCTTTCAGCCGTGGGGGCGTTATAACGTGATAGTCAACCCAAGAGTTGACGGTGGGTGGCGATGACTAGCTGCCTTCCATCTAGTCTTACAGTGCTAAATTATGGACAGCTAGCGCAGATAGCTCCCGTGTAGCTTTGCGCGAAATTCAAAAACAAACAAACAAACGAAACTTGGTAAGTTGCAAAGACATCACTGCGTGACCGAGAAACAGATACACCCTGTGTTTTACAGTGCTAGATTATATGCATAACTAAATATAGTCTAGAAGTTCGTTATAAGTATCAACTTATGATCTTCACTATTCCTTACGAATATCTTACAATTTACAGTGGCACAGCGGCATGTCTGTAGAGCTGTAACGCTAGAAAGCGGGATTTGATATCCATGGTGGGCAGGAGCACAGATACCCTTTTGTATAGCTTTGTGCTTAACTGAAACCAAACAATCTCTCAGTTTTTTAAACCAGTTAAAATAATTTTGCTCAATAAACCTTTTTGTCGGTATTATAAAATAGTTTATTATTATTATTATATGAATATCGGTGACCTTTTTTACATCCCGTAGGTTGGAGTGTATACCCTTGTCATTAGTTGCTTTCCTTTAGTATATTTCCTCTAGTATATTTCAAAATTCCAATAGCCCTGTATTCAGTGTTCCTGATTATGTATAGAAGTAAATTACGCAATAATTGGGATGGAGGTAGGGATTACTTTGATGAACAGCTATAATTTACATCATGGTAAATATGACGTTTATTGCAGCTACAACTTCCTCTAAAAGTTGTGAATGTTGATAAAAAAATCACATGTTCTTACTTCGTACGTTGCGTATTCGACACATGTTCTGGTTTAATTTTTTTTTTTTTTTTTCACATTGCTTGAGTTAGATTCTGAAAACGTTACCTTTATTGGCAGGTTGACGATCCGAATGTCCTGCCAAACTACCCATACAGAGATGATGCTGTTGCTATTTACAAAGCCATCAACAACTATGTCACCAATGTTGTTCAGTTTTACTATGGTACAGTTTCGCTTCAGTTGATATAAAGAATTGTATTACTATTTATATATGTATTCTTTGCTGTGTATAACTTAATTGTTATTGTTGATTGCGTTAAAAATATGGCAATAGGATCTGTTGATGTTCATGTAGGCTTAGCAAAATTTTATGGTTATATTAACATAATTCACAATATCGTGAATTATTTTCTTAATTTAAGAAGGTTTGGTGCATTGATAATTCAATATTTTTATATACTAATATTGTTGTAGATTTTTAAATTTAAAATTAGATTAACATGACGTAGTTTAAAAAGCTACACTTAATAACATGTTGTTTTTGTTTTATAACTGTACACAGTTAAACGTTTAGCCATTTCTGACCAATTTTTAATACTTTCAATCATTTTCAGACAGTTCAGAAAAGGTTATTAATGATGAAGAACTCCAGTGCTGGCGAGATGAATTAGTTCTAAGTAGAGACGAGGGTGGCGTTGGTTTAATGGTACGTGTAACTTCAGTGGTTTGGTTTTAATTAAAATGTTGAATAAGTGATTATTTAGAGACAAATTTATTAACTGGAAGACATTCGTAATTACGAGAGACACACTTGAAGTAAAAATGCATTCTCAAGACGGTTGGTATGGGTATTGGAACTTTAATTAAAATAAAGTACAGAACAACGTTTCGCCCTTCTTTGGTCACAGCCCGGCATGGCCAAGTGTGTTAAGGCGTTCGACTCGTAATCTGATTGTTGTGGGTTCGAATCCCGGTCGCACCAAAACATGCTCGCCCTTTCAGCCGTATGGGCGTTATAATGTTACGGTTAATCCCACTATTCGTTGATAAAAGAGTAGCCCAAGAGTTGGCGGTGGGTGATGATAACTAGTTGCCTTCCCTCTCGTCTTACACTGCTAAATTAGGGACGGCTAGCGCAGATAGTCCTCGTGTAGCTTTGCGCGAAATTCAAAAACAAACAAACAAATATTTGGTCATCTTTAGGTTAAATGACCTAAATGATCTAAGAAGGTCTTGAGAATACATTTTCACTGGAAGACACCATAAAATAACATTAGCTGACGAATACCAGATACTATGATCAGCTGAAAATAAATATAAGTAATAAACTAAGTGGAAGGTTTCTAGATTTTATTTTGTTGTTTGATTGAATAAGGGAATACAGCTAATAAAAATACCTGTTTAAATCATAGCGTGCAAAATAACTAATTATTTCTTAACATATCGTAATCAACGGTATAATTACTTTCTAAGGAGGAATTTTAATATTAGGCTATTTTGGGATATGGTCAGGTGATTAAGGCACTTTACTCCTAATCCGAGGGTCGCGAGTTCGATTCCTCGTCACACTAAACATGTTCGCTCTTTCAGCCGTGGGGGCGTTATAACGTCACGGTCAATCCCACTATTGGTTGGTGAAAGAGTAGCCAAAGAGTTGGCTGTGGGTGGTGGTTAGTAGCTGCCTTGCCTCTAGTCTTACGCTGCTAAATTAGGGACAGCTAGCGCAGATAGCCCACGTGTAGCTATGCGCGAAATTCAAACCAAACCAAACTATTTTGCTTTGACTACATTTCGATAGAGATGACTTTTAAATTTTCAGAACATTATTATAAGCAGTGTATATTCAATAACTGCATAAATTATTGAGTAAATACTCTTAGAAAATGTAAAAAAGGTTATTACGATTGGATAAATGAACACGACCAAGAAGGGTGTCAGGAGGCTTCCCAAAATAAAGCTTTTCCAATTTATATATTCTAAAAGTTAATATTTAATATATAAATAACCTTGTTTTGTTTTGAATTTTGCGCAAAGCTACACGAGTGTTACCTGCGCTAGCCGTCCCTAATTTGCCAGTGTGGGCTAGAGTGAAGGGAACTAGTCATCACCACCCACTGCCAATTCTTGGGCTACTCTTTTACCACCGAATAGTTGGATTGACCGTAACATTTTAACGCCTCTACTGCTGAAAGGGCGAGCATGTTTGGTGTGATGGGAATTCGAACCCATGACCCTCTGATTACGAGTCGACTGCCATAACCACCCGGTCATATCGAGTCTCAGTGTCCCTTTTAAACATTTTATCTCCATAACTATCCCTTTTAAACATATTGTCCCCATAAATATCCCTTTTAAACATATTGTCTCCATAACTATCCCTTTTAAACATGTTGTCTCCATAACTATCCCTTTTAAACATGTTGTCTCCATAACTATCCCTTTTAAAATATTATCTCCATAACTATCCCTTTTAAACATATTGTCTCCATAACTATCCCTTTTAAACATATTGTCTCCATAAGTATCCCTTGCACCAATTAAAGATTATCCTAATCATTCATTTATACTTTAAGTCTATTGTCTTCAAGAGTATCTCTCCCATCATTGTAAAGCCAAGATACACGGTAGTTAAGTAGGCTGTGTATTTTAGTTTACCCACCATCATGCCCAAAGTTAAACAAACACATGCGACCTGGCTAACTGTTAATCAATATTTACTGCAAATAATTTTTTTATAAATGCTGCAATTATAATTACCATTTTGGCCGTCAATTTTTATTTCATTCTTTCACGTGGCACAGTGAATCTTTTTTTTTAAAGCACGTTTAGGGTGTTTTTGGTTGGTATCATTGTAATTGTTCATTTATGTTTTAAGCATATTATTTCCAAGAGGCCATAGTAACTGTTTGTGTAACACATTATTTCCAAAAATATCTCTCACGCTGCTGCCACCTGTTAGCTATTATGTATTAATGTTTTTACATGTGTTTTATTAAACCTTAACATTAGGGTGTTCCAGGTGAAAATGGAAAATTCACTACAGTCGATCAGGTTATTGATGTAGTGAGCGTAATTATTTCAATATGCAGCATCGGCCACGCTTCAGCAAATTTTCAGCAATATGCAGAATATGGTTTCCCGCCAAATTATCCCGGAATAGTATGTGGGGAAATTCCTCGAGACAAGGTGAGTGTCTTTAGCAAGTGTATATTCACTATAAATGAGTTCTTCATCCGTTTGCTTATAGTGCAGGTCAACGTTATGTTAATACACGTAATATCAGTGTTCAGCTTAGAAAAACAATTTTTTTTTCTGTAGAGTATTAGTTGTGAAATTCATATTACGTTAACTTGCGATACAAGAAGTAAATATAAATAAATTGAGATCTTAATACACCAATTTCAAAACTTGGTGAAATATTGTTTGTTTTTTACATGAGAAAAAAACGCAAACTAAAAGTTTGTGTGCAAAATAGCTTGTGTTAAAAACGATGCTATAATACATATGTGAGACTTGTCCACGTTTGACGACAATACAATACTTTGACCTTTAAAGATAGGTCGCGGAAAGCATTGTTGTACGATGTAGAGTAATTACGATTTATGACGACTTATTAATTGAATGTTTTGCCGTTTTATTCTTGCCCATAGTCGACAGGAGGGTATGCATCGTTATAACATAAAATATTTTAAAATTTTAAACAGATATTTCGAAGAAGCTGAATTTGTTATGTTTTAGGTTAAGACTATCATATCCAGTTGGCGGGGGGGGACGTGAAGGTTGAAAAACCATGTGATTTGTATACTTATTTTCCTAGCCAGTAATAACAAATTACAGTGAGTGTGGTTTGAGAGTATTAAAAATTTAAAATATGGAATCGATTGAGATCTAACGTGATCGGGTAGTAGTGTGGTAGCTTGCAGATAAGAAAGTTTAAGGCTCGAACTACGGTACACCGCCAAACATGTATTGAGAGCGCTATAACGATGACAGTTAATTACGCTTATTAATTAATTAATTATGTTAATTATGCAGTTAAGATATAGGCAGTAGGTACTAATTACTAGTTGCCTTCCTTCGAGTCACTCTTGTAAGTTGGGCATGGCTACGTTTGAAACCTTTAACTCAATCGAATCAGATTAAAAATAGCAAATGGTGAAATATATTGATGTTCATAACTGAAGTTCTGGGTTTTAAGAATCTGAGATATTGGATTAATTGTATTATGTGAAGATATTTTGCAATCCCAATGTCATTTGCGTGTTAAGGCGTGCGACTCATAATCTGAGGGTCGCGGGTTCGTATCCCTGTCGCGCCAAACATGCTTGCCCTTTTAGCCGTGGGGTGTTATAATGTGACGATCAATCTCACCATTCGTTGGTAAAACAGTAGCCCAAGAGTTGGCGGTGGGTGGTGACGACTAACTGCCTTCCCTCTAGTCTTACACTGCTAAATTAGGGATGGCTAGCGCAGATAGCCCTCGAGTAGCTTTGTGCGAAATTCAAAAACAAACAAACAAACTAATGTCATTTAGTAGCCCATCACATTAAGCATGTTAATTAAAAAGCACTCTAATTCAGTGGCATCAGAAATGGTGAGAGACTTTGTAAGAACCATATGCTTACTGCATTTAGTCTTTTCTTCCTGAAAAAAAAATATAAACATGAATTATTTTGTAAGAAATCCAGAGATGAATGTCGATCTATGATAGGATGATATCCGACGGAGATACGAATGGTTTTTTGCAGAGTTTGGGATGATTTGTTTAAGCAATGGTCACTGCATTATTTTACTGTTTTATCTAAGGAATAATCACCATTCTTGAACTCTTTGAGTCTACGAGGAACTGTTGAGACAACGAATCAGAATCACTGATTGTTTGATCTTTTCGAGATGGAAATGATATTGGATTCAAAGCTAATCAATAAATGTAAAGGAACAAAATGTCCGAGGTGTTACAAATGTGGATCAAAGGAATCAAAATGATCCCTGAATCATGTCCAGCACAGTCATGCACCGTATTCTTAGGTTTCCGCATCTGTGTGGATAACCTGTCACCTACCAAGATAGTTATATATTATTTTAATGAATCAAACATTGCTTGTTAAAGATTTCTGTATAGTATAAGTAAAAAAGGCTATGAACTAGTATTTTAAACTGCCAACATTGCTGCCAATTTTCTAATTCTAGAAACCACGAACTCTCAAGGATGTATTGAAGACGCTGCCAAACAAGGAAATAACTTTGGATATAATGGTTATCACCAAATTACTTAGTGCTCGGGGAACGAAGTCTCTCGGAGATTTTGAGGTGAAGTACTTGTATCACCCAGCGTGTTTCAAAGCCGCAGAAGAGTAAGTTACCCGGATGTTCTTAATACTTCTAACATAGGAAACACGTGTGTGTGTATATATATATATATATATTTGTAATTACAAATGTAATTATGTAAAATATGGGGAAATCTTACATACGAACTCCTATGAACTAAATTAAGGATCAAAGGACCAACACCTTTGTTATATATCTTAGTGAAATTCCTTTAGTTTAGGGCCTACTGTTGACAAGTTGAACTTGTTACTTTATTAAACAAATATTTGTTTGAATATATCAATAGATTATACTTGTTAAAGTCTTTAATTAGCATTCATAATAAAATGCCGTTAAGAAACAGTATCATAATTGTGAAATATTTGCAAACTATTCGTGATTTATTATGAAAAACCTTTTAAAAATTACTATAGTAAAAATGAAATCAAAGGGAAGATTTTTTTGAGGAATAGCTTGCGAATTGTATTTTCGTTCTAGTCTTTTAAGAGAGTTCTGATTTTGAAATCGCTTTAGCGCTTACTTTGTTCTCTATAAAGTAGGCCTGAAGCGAATGACATCGTCCGTTTTGGTAAAACGCTGATATGCAAACAAACTTCTTGTTATTCCAATAACTTGAGTAAAACTGAAACTCTATAGAGAAACTCTTCACCTTGGGCACATAATACGTTGTTTTTCCCGTATCACAACATGCTTTCAAAGTTAGCTAGATATTAAAGATGCCTTAAAACACACTAGCACTGTTATGGCCTCACGACAATGCATTAAACGATACTATTTAAATTACTAACCCAACCTTTTTGTAACGGCGACGTGTTTGCGGACTTAGAACGCTAGAAACCAGGTTTCGATACCCGTGGTGGGCAAAGGAGAGATGGCGCATTTTGTAGCTTTGTCTTTAACTACAAACAAACTAAACCTTTTTGTAAGAGACAGAAAAAAATCTTTAGTTTCATATCGCACGTAAGGCCTAAAATAATTTACGTAATGTTAATATTTTTTTATTGTGTTACTGGTGTCTAGATTAAGTTAACTTGATGAGGGTGTTACTCCATGTAGACTTGAAAGTCTGTTCAGTTTGACGAGTGTACTGTAGCTCGTTTAGCTCTCTACAAAAATACCGAGTTAACTCTGTATAATACAACTAGTTGCTATGTTAGGAACATATGAAGTAACAGGACTGGTTAGAAATTAATATTTTCGGACGTAGAAATTTAAAGCAAAATCCAACCTGACTGATGTGTCAGATAGGAACCCGCTAAAAACTGGTCGGCATTACAGAGTGGAACAAGCCAACTCTTATTGGTGACTTCCAAACAGCGTGATGAATTACTAGTGTTAGCATTTGTCAAATATTTAAATGGACATACAAATTAGAATTGAATGTTAGCGTTATAAATATATTTCTAGTTGGAAACATAAATGAAAGTGTGTTTGTGTGTGTGAGTGTTTTCTTATAACAAAGCCACATCGAGCTATCTGCTGAGCACACCGAGGGGAACATAAATGAATTTTCATAGATAAATATTCATAAGGCTTAATTTGACTCAATAAAATATTTTTATTAAAAGAAATTATCTTTAGGTTAGGGTAAAAAACTAACTTAAAATATCATATAATATAATAATAAATATATTTGTTTTACACATTTTCTACCCAGATCCTAAATCTGTGGCTGCTTTGTTTATTTTTCTAATTTCTAACATTTATTTATTTTTTCTTTTTAGATTCTGCGCGGAACTGAAAATAATCAGTGCAAAAATAAAAGCTCGAAACCAAACCATGGACTTTCCATACCCATGGCTGGATCCTGAAATTGTTCCAAATTCTATAAGTATCTGAATAATTAAAACTCTAAAACAAAGTTGTGAAATCATTTTAGCAATAAACCAATATTTTACACCAAAAATATACACAATTACCATCACAGTTTTAAATTTTCGAAAGTATTACTTAAAAATAAACTTCAACTCGATACAGCTGGGATATCGTTTGATGATAAAACAAATGCTGTTTGTTACATTTACCAGTGAACTAATTATATCTTGTTCTTTGGGGGACTCCAAGATACCTGTTATTTATCATCGTTGATTCTATTAGCAAAGGAATTTTTGCTAGTGAGAGCAATTTCAGCTAATTTAATACAATGTACTGAAGTCAACTGTTCCTATTGTTGTTGCTATCCTCACTATTCAACTTACCTTATAGAAATTGGCCTCAACTTTAGCACACATATATCATCTTACACCACAAACCACGATTGTGTAACAAGTAGCCCCTCAATTATTTTTTGCGGAAGAATACTTTAAGGTCGTTTTCTGCTAATCCTAACGGTTTCTAGTTTATTTAAAAAATAAATAAATAGAGAGGGGTAATACAGGACCTTCTTTTTTTTTTGTTTAAATGTTCTTCTAAAGAAACAAAAACCTGACTACCCTAAACTTGTAAATCGTGTTGCCTTTGGTAATATGCATAAATGTTACGTTTTAATTGTTTTTTCTTAATTTATTGACTTCCAGTTTTAAGAAAAAATGTTTTACGCGAAAACCACACTTTAAAAGTGAATTTTCAATAAATTTAATGATTGCCTTAGAAACTGTGCTTTGGTAAGGTATAATTCCTGTGTGGTTGCTATATTTTTAAACACTTTAGTTTTTGAGTAAAAAATGAAACAAAATATGTGGGTCCGCGAACTCAAGTTCCTCTCGGTCGTTCGGCTGTTTCCATGATGTTTTACAACTATGACGTAATAGTTGCCAAACACGCTTTGCGCGCCGACCATTTTGTTCCTTTCAGTGCTGGTGTTTTATGTAAATCTATTGGTGCTTTTTTCGGATTACATACTTTGTGAGACTATTTTTTTGTCTTGATATTGTTACTTTATGTTTGTTTTATGATAACATGGTTTACTGCGTTGCTTATGGTTGTAAAAACGGTTCGGCATTGGGCAAAAGTTTCTTTTCGTTTCCGTGCAAGGAGAAGAAACCGGCAAGGTGGCAACAGTGGGTGCGGATGGTCAGTAGGAAGACCTGGACTCCTTCACACCATGTATAGCTTTGTCTAGATCACTTTGAACGCTCATGTTTTGTGTCGGATTCCACTGTTTTGGATTCCGTGGGTTTCAAGCCAGGCAGGTTAAGATTGAAAAAACCCATCAGCAGTAAACAGGATCGCCCCCACCATCTTTCCTCGTGTAGGGCTGAGGACTGATCTCAGCCTGCTGCGTACAGATTCCTCCCCTCTAAAGCTATCCCTTGCCATCACGAAATGAACAAAATTAAAGGTATGTGTGCAGTATAAAGCGATAAACAATAACTAGTATAATATAATAATTTAAAAAGTACAAGTTTTTTGTAGAATGTAACTAGACATACACAATTCACATTCATGAGCGTGTTTTACATTTCTGGCACATGAAAGTCAGTGAAACCTTGATTTCCTAGTCTAGACAGTGGACAAATCTATCCCAAATAGAGTATATTCTAAGTTTAAAGCTGGTAGATCATGATGCTACTCGACACTGTTCAGAAAACAAAGTCAAAACAGACTCCGTCTCTGTTTCTCCGTATGCACTGGCCATGTTTATTTACATTCAACGCGCTGGCGTTGGCGGTTTGTTTGGCAACTATTACGTCACATTACTTTTCTTAGCGGCAAACGTAAAAACTAAGAACTTCGGATTACCGCTCGGAAAGGGCTCTTTCTGCACCAAGTTATATGTTTCATTTATTAGCACATATTTTTTATCAAAAATGTGAACCTGCAAAATTAATCAGTATGAGTAGTTCTTTTGACTGCAAAGTTTTCTTTTTTCTGTAAAATTCACCTTTAAGGTGTCCTTAAGTTACTTCAAAGGTTTTCTTTATACACTTATTCTACACACAAGATTAATCATAAGAAACACCCGTTTTAATAATTTTTAGAAACTAGATTGTCTAATGGTGTAACTAAATATATATCTAAGCAAGCTTCTGAAACATGACTATTCATCTTTCAAAAGTTAATGAGGACATTACTACTCTGCTTGTTTAAGCTAATGAAACCATGACTACACTATTTGGTTAAGTTACTGAAATTATGACTATTCTTCTTTATAACACTGCTGAAAACATGTCTAATGTACTCGTTTAACCTACTGAAACCTTAAATATTTTATTTTTTGAAGTTACTGAAACCATAACTAATCTACTATGTTTTGTAGTGTAAGATCTTTGCTTTTCAGGCAGGTTTTACGTTGTGAATATATGAAATAATATATTTCTGTGTTTGTTAGCTTGTGGGTGTTATAATTAACTCAGTACTTAAGATAGATTTGACAACACATTGCATTGTTATAAACTAATTAAGCTAACGGCAAAATGAAAAAAATAATTCTAACTAAAGCTCTAAACACCAGTTGTATTTACAAATAAATTACCTTTTCTAATATGAATTGTAAAGAGTGTTATATCAGGAATTAATTAATAGAAATTGGTTATTTATTATTCATTTAGTGTCGTATTCACTGCAACTGAAATGCATCAAAACCAATTTGTAGAAAATTAATATAATGGATTAGACAGTACTCTTACAAGTAACAACTGAACACTGAGGTTATGTGGATTAGACAGTAACAACTGAACACTGAGGTTATGTGGATTAGACAGTACTCTTACTTACAAGTAACAACTGAAGAGTGAGGTTATGTGGATTAGACAGTACTCTTACTTACAAGTAACAACTGAAAAGTGAGGTTATGTGGATTAAACAATGCTCTTACAAGTAACAACAGAACAGTGAGGTTATATGGATTAGACAGTACTCTTACAAGTAACAATTGAAGAGTGAGGTTATGTGGATTAGACAGTACTCTTACTTACAAGTAACAACTGAACACTGAGGTTATGTGGATTAGACAGTACTCTTACTTACAAGTAACAACTGAAGAGTGAGGTTATGTGGATTAGACAGTACTCTTACAAGTAACAACTGAAAAGTGAGGTTATGTGGATTAAACAATGCTCTTACAAGTAACAACAGAACAGTGAGGTTATATGGATTAGACAGTACTCTTACAAGTAACAACAGAACAGTGAGGTTATATGGATTAGACAGTGATCTTACAAGTAACAACAGAACAGTGAGGTTATATGGATTAGACAGTACTCTTAAAAGTAACAACTAAACAGTGAAGTTATGTGGATTAGACAGTACTCTTAAAAGTAACAACTGAACAGTGAGGTTATATGGATCAGACAGTACTCTTAAAAGTAACAACTGAACAGTGAGGTTATGTGGATCAGACAGTACTCTTAAAAGTAACAACTAAACAGTGAGGTTATGTGGATTAGACAGTACTCTTACTTACAAGTAACAACTAAACAGTGAGGTTATGTGGATTAGACAGTACTCTTACTTACAAGTAACAACTAAACAGTGAGGTTATGTGGATTAGACAGTGATCTTACAAGTAACAACTGAAGAGTGAGGTTATGTGGATTAGACAGTACTCTTACTTACAAGTAACAACTGAAAAGTGAGGTTATGTGGATTAAACAATGCTCTTACAAGTAACAACAGAACAGTGAGGTTATATGGATTAGACAGTACTCTTACAAGTAACAACAGAACAGTGAGGTTATATGGATTAGACAGTGATCTTACAAGTAACAACTGAACTGTGAGGTTATTTGTATTAGACAGTACTCTTAAAAGTAACAACTAAACAGTGAAGTTATGTGGATTAGACAGTACTCTTAAAAGTAACAACTGAACAGTGAGGTTATATGGATCAGACAGTACTCTTAAAAGTAACAACTGAACAGTGAGGTTATGTGGATCAGACAGTACTCTTAAAAGTAACAACTAAACAGTGAGGTTATGTGGATTAGACAGTACTCTTACTTACAAGTAACAACTAAACAGTGAGGTTATGTGGATTAGACAGTACTCTTACTTACAAGTAACAACTAAACAGTGAGGTTATGTGGATTAGACAGTGATCTTACAAGTAACAACTGAAGAGTGAGGTTATGTGGATTAGACAGTGATCTTACAAGTAACAACTGAAGAGTGAGGTTATATGGATTAGACAGTGCTCTTACAAGTAACAACAGAACAGTGAGGTTATATGGATTAGACAGTGCTCTTACAAGTAACAACAGAACAGTGAGGTTATATGGATCAGACAGTACTCTTACAAGTAACAACTGAAGAGTGAGGTTATGTGGATTAGACAGTGCTCTTACAAGTAACAACAGAACAGTGAGGTTATATGGATTAGACAATACTCTTACAAGTAACAATTGAAGAGTGAGGATATGTGGATTGGACAGTACTCTTACTTACAAGTAACAACTAAACAGTGAGGTTATGTGGATTAGACAGTACTCTTACTTACAAGTAACAACTAAACAGTGCGGTTATGTGGATTAGACAGTGATCTTACAAGTAACAACTGAAGAGTGAGGTTATGTGGATTAGACAGTGATCTTACAAGTAACAACTGAAGAGTGAGGTTATGTGGATTAGACAGTGCTCTTACAAGTAACAACAGAACAGTGAGGTTATATGGATTAGACAGTGCTCTTACAAGTAACAACAGAACAGTGAGGTTATATGGATCAGACAGTACTCTTACAAGTAACAACTGAAGAGTGAGGTTATGTGGATTAGACAGTGCTCTTACAAGTAACAACTGAACTGTGAGGTTATATGGATTAGACAGTACTCTTACAAGTAACAACTGAAGAGTGAGGTTATGTGGATTAGACAGTGCTCTTACAAGTAACAACAGAACAGTGAGGTTATATGGATTAGACAGTACTCTTACAAGTAACAATTGAAGAGTGAGGTTATGTGGATTAGACAGTACTCTTACTTACAAGTAACAACTAAACAGTGAGGTTATGTGGATTAGACAGTGCTCTTACAAGTAACAACAGAACAGTGAGGTTATATGGATTAGACAGTGCTCTTACAAGTAACAACAGAACAGTGAGGTTATATGGATCAGACAGTACTCTTACAAGTAACAACTGAAGAGTGAGGTTATGTGGATTAGACAGTGCTCTTACAAGTAACAACAGAACAGTGAGGTTATATGGATTAGACAGTACTCTTACAAGTAACAACTGAAGAGTGAGGTTATATGGATTAGACAATACTCTTACAAGTAACAATTGAAGAGTGAGGTTATGTGGATTGGACAGTACTCTTACTTACAAGTAACAACTAAACAGTGAGGTTATGTGGATTAGACAGTGATCTTACAAGTAACAACTGAAGAGTGAGGTTATGTGGATTAGACAGTGATCTTACAAGTAACAACTGAAGAGTGAGGTTATGTGGATTAGACAGTGCTCTTACAAGTAACAACAGAACAGTGAGGTTATATGGATTAGACAGTGCTCTTACAAGTAACAACAGAACAGTGAGGTTATATGGATCAGACAGTACTCTTACAAGTAACAACTGAAGAGTGAGGTTATGTGGATTAGACAGTGCTCTTACAAGTAACAACTGAACTGTGAGGTTATGTGGATTAGACAGTGATCTTACAAGTAACAACTGAAGAGTGAGGTTATGTGGATTAGACAGTGCTCTTACAAGTAACAACAGAACAGTGAGGTTATATGGATTAGACAATACTCTTACAAGTAACAATTGAAGAGTGAGGATATGTGGATTGGACAGTACTCTTACTTACAAGTAACAACTAAACAGTGAGGTTATGTGGATTAGACAGTACTCTTACTTACAAGTAACAACTAAACAGTGCGGTTATGTGGATTAGACAGTGATCTTACAAGTAACAACTGAAGAGTGAGGTTATGTGGATTAGACAGTGATCTTACAAGTAACAACTGAAGAGTGAGGTTATGTGGATTAGACAGTGCTCTTACAAGTAACAACAGAACAGTGAGGTTATATGGATCAGACAGTACTCTTACAAGTAACAACTGAAGAGTGAGGTTATGTGGATTAGACAGTGCTCTTACAAGTAACAACTAAACAGTGAGGTTATGTGGATTAGACAGTGATCTTACAAGTAACAACTGAAGAGTGAGGTTATGTGGATTAGACAGTGATCTTACAAGTAACAACTGAAGAGTGAGGTTATGTGGATTAGACAGTGCTCTTACAAGTAACAACAGAACAGTGAGGTTATATGGATTAGACAGTGCTCTTACAAGTAACAACTGAAGAGTGAGGTTATGTGGATTAGACAGTGATCTTACAAGTAACAACTGAAGAGTGAGGTTATGTGGATTAGACAGTGCTCTTACAAGTAACAACAGAACAGTGAGGTTATATGGATTAGACAGTGCTCTTACAAGTAACAACAGAACAGTGAGGTTATATGGATCAGACAGTACTCTTACAAGTAACAACTGAAGAGTGAGGTTATGTGGATTAGACAGTGCTCTTACAAGTAACAACTGAACTGTGAGGTTATATGGATTAGACAGTACTCTTACAAGTAACAACTGAAGAGTGAGGTTATGTGGATTAGACAGTGCTCTTACAAGTAACAACAGAACAGTGAGGTTATATGGATTAGACAGTACTCTTACAAGTAACAATTGAAGAGTGAGGTTATGTGGATTAGACAGTACTCTTACTTACAAGTAACAACTAAACAGTGAGGTTATGTGGATTAGACAGTACTCTTACTTACAAGTAACAACTAAACAGTGAGGTTATGTGGATTAAACAGTGATCTTACAAGTAACAACTGAAGAGTGAGGTTATGTGGATTAGACAGTGATCTTACAAGTAACAACTGAAGAGTGAGGTTATGTGGATTAGACAGTGCTCTTACAAGTAACAACAGAACAGTGAGGTTATATGGATCAGACAGTACTCTTACAAGCAGCAACTGAATATTAACTTCCAAACTGTTTTAGGTTTCTTTGCTCATGACTTTGTGACAGCCATGTATGGATAAAAAGGATATTTCGAATAGAAGAAATTCCTTTGCATTGATACAGTTATTTGTGGTTGTTTTTTTTGTTTTTTAAAAAGAAATTCTAATTCTAAAATATTTCCTGTAATCTTAAGAAACTTTACATTTGCATATCACTTATCAAGATAGCAACACAATATTCCTTTTATATAGCCAAGACCTCTATTCGATCAATTATCGTTGGCTAGAGCTAAATAAATATACACGTATACACTCTCCAACTTTTTAAACATGTACACTATCGTTAATAAATAAAAAAGATTGTTTCACACGCCATTTGTCTGCAATACATCCCTCGATAAATAAAATAACTCTCACCAGAATCTTCGAGTATGCTTCACTTTCACCACCAAACACAAGATCCGGACGTCACGACGCATGCTCCTAACCATATAACCTTGTTTTCAACTTGAGCTTTTGCATTACGAGTCGCATCACTTGTCTCCAATGAAAAGGAATGCAAGAATATGCAAGATTTGTTGATTTGAAAATATTTGCATACAAATTAAACTAAGCCCAAGCTAGGAACCGTCTTGCTGTATTCTTATATGGTAATGGATACTCTAACAGTATAGTTGAAAAATATTCTTGCTCTATAACTTTCATGCGACTTGCGCTTAACAATCAATTGAAACTTCGGTAACAGAGCGAATCCAGAAGCGACTCTTTATTTAAAATGTCATTTATCAACTGGAAAGTTTTGAATCAAATCAGTGAAACAGTTAAACATTCTGGCTTTCCTATGAAAATGATCGAAATTCTTTAGCAATCTTTAAAATCGCAAGTAATTTATTCAGTTATTAAGTCTCCATCTCGTATCAGATTGAAATAGAAAATTGTATACATAAAGCATTGAATGAAATGCAACCTGTGACATATTTTGTGAAATAGAAAGCCTTGAGTATACCAGGCTAATGGAACATTTATAGCTATTTCAACTGGTAATATCGAATACGACGACCTAATACAGCATGTTAATAACCAGTAAGGTCAACTAAAGAGATGTCAGTGTATTCAAAATTAATAATAAAACAAAACATTTTACTTTTGTCGCTCAACAAAACTAAAAATCAATAGTGATTTAGATTGAATAGTCTAGCATTAATTATTAAAGGTAATTATAAATAATTCCCATTATTTAAAGTTGATTGAAAATGACCTGTCCTGAAGGAACTAAATTTGATCTATGATCATAAAATATATATTCAGTAAAGCCTGATATAGCACATGATGTAGATCACCAGAATTTCTCCATTTCTTTGTTATATTTTAATATCTGTTTAATTGTTGTTATATTTACTACAACGGTAACACGTCATACTAATTTCAGACATGATGTTCCTTATTTGTCGTCTTGCCTGAATTATTTATACAAGCCTGTCTTTCCTCATTGTTAAAACACCTTGGTTCCTCTAATTTTGTGCGCCCAGCATGGCCAGGTGATTAGGACACTCGACTCATAATCCGAGGGTCGCGGGTTCGACTCCTCGTCACACACCAAACATGTTCGCCCTTTCAGCCGAGGGGGCGTTATAATGTGACGGTCAATTCCACTATACGTTGGCGGTGGGTGGTGATTACTAGCTGCCTTCCCTCTAGTCTTTGCTAAATTATGGACGGGTATCGTAGATAGCTTTGTTAACTTTGAAAGTACCACGGCATGGTCAGGTAGTTAGGGCTTTGACTCGTAATCTGAGGGTCGTTGGTTTGAATCCTCCTCCAACTAAACGTGATCGCCCTTTCAGCCTTTCAATCCCGCTATTCGTTGGTAGTGAAGACTAACTGCCTTCCCTATAGTCGTCTCCCTGTAGCACAGCAGCATGTCTGCGGGCTTACAACGATATATAATGGATTTTGATACCTGTGGTGTACAGAGCCCAAATAGCCGTTGTGTAGGTTTGCGCGAAATTGAATTCACTATTCGTAAATCCCGTTCATTATAAAGATCCTATAACACGAGCGCTTTCGAAATGTGGATATTTCTTTTTCAGGGCCCTACGTTGTTTTGTTTTTTTGGTATCACGAATTCTGTTTATTAAAAATTATCGAATAAAAATTGTTAACGCTTTATTTGCTATACAGTTTTGTTTTCTCCATAAGATGTCTTATAATCTATGTTAAATGAATTATATTTGTGCAAGTTTGTTTTATGTGCATTTAATCATAACTGGGCTACAAACAAACAGCGTCGCATACAAATATCAAGCACACAAAACTAGTGCACAAACTGAAAAGTGAAAGGTTAAAGTATACTCTATTAAGAAACGTATCTGAGGATGTAGAGTCCATACGGTGGTGGGCATGCAGCTTTTATCAGAGATATCTACTCTTTGTACCTGAAATAAAGTTATAATAACTGGAATAAAAAAGAACAGAACTTCTCCATCCCTTGATTCCCTTTTTTCGCTTTTCTCAAGGAAAGATCGTATTGACAACACTTCCAGACAACTGATATTCTTGAAGTAGCTGTAATGATTCGAGCTCGTCTTACTCCACCAGCATGTTGTCGGACTGAAGCGATACGTGAAAGGACTGCATTGTACTTTTAAAAATAATATCTGAGAAACTAACGTATTTTAACAAACAGGAAGATAGATATTTTTAAAAGAAATCGGACGGTAAAACAAATAAAGTAGTATTATGCTTGGAATTAATATAAAGTATTAACGTTGTATTAACTTTAACATCAATGAAATAAAAGTTTACGTAGTAATACATAAAAAAAATCTTCGACAATTCGGCTTTTGATGAAGATTGTTGAATGTAATCTCTCGTAATTAGGTTACCGTAAACAAGCTTCCGTTTATTTGTACCACTCCTTGTAATCAGTTTGAATACTGCAAAATGATGCTGTACTATAAAACGAAACACATTATATAAATTTCTAAGTGAATAAAGAATAATACAAAATTATCTTCACAAATTTGACAAAATGTGTTTTATACGTTATTATTTAGAGAATAGGAACTTAAACTCGTAAGCCTTTTTATACTTTATTTTCAGTTTAACCTTTGTTGTGATATAATATATACACTCTCATACCAAAGGTCTATCTTACAGTATGGAATGTTTAGTGATAGTTGTCATAAAAACTTTTGAAATGCCATTCTGGGGGTGAAAAGGATCGTGGTCAGTTACTGTGAGTATACAAAAAGAAAATTACATAGTTGTCATATTTACTTAAATAAGTAGCTTATTTTATCTGTGTTTTAAAGTCCAAACTGATATATTGGAAATCGCAAGACAATTTTTTTCACTTCTCTCTCTGATTATATAATGTTTTTAGTCGCGGCATAACGGCTCATAGAATGGTTCTGATTTTTTGTTGTTTTTATTTTCAAGTACACCCCTTTAGCTCACTGCTCCCTCATCTCTTGACCGATTAGAAGGAAACAAAGTTCGTTGAACAGAGCTACGAGTTCGTGGAACAAGCTGTAAAGTTCTATGAATAAATCCAAGTTCCGTGAAGAGGAAGATAATTTTGGGAAGAGAATGATAGTTCACTGAAATAAGCAGTTTAAAACGGTTCGAATGAAACCACTTATGAACTCAGTATATCACATTTATTTGACACATATAATCCCTTAGAAAGTTAACAACAACAACAAAACCCATGGAAAACAGAAGCAGATACGTTAAAGTGGGTCTTAAAGTGTCCCCGCATGTGTGATACTATTAGTCATCCTCTTGTATAAATATCAGGGGGGGATATTAACCAAATATGAACGACTGGAATTTTGAGTTTTGAACGAAAATTTTGAATAAAGTGAATCGCAAAATTAAGAATTTGACTAATGTGCTAATCTTTCAATTTTAGCTCCCCCCCAGTATGTATTTGGACTTACAACATTAGAAACCGGGTTTTAATACCCGTGGTGAGCGGCGCACAGAATAAGCCATTATGTAAATTTGTACTTAATTATCAACAAACGATCTTTCACTTTTAAACTGGTTGTTTAAGTACTCATTAGTGGCGTACTAAAGGTTAGAAAAGTCCTGCCAAGATTTGTCTATAATCTTTCATTCTACCCATCAGTCCTCTCCTCATAATTACAACAGTACAATAATTTTTATTTCCTGATACAATCTCCGTAATTAAACATAAAAAGCATATTTATTTTTGGACGTCTCTCTTTTCACATTCATTATTTATTGAGGAAATTTTCGACACTTTGTTTTCACAATTGAATTGCACCGGGCAGGACCAAGTGATTAGGACGCTAAAGCTCAGATTCGAGGGTTCGAATCCCGGTTCCATCAACCATGTTCGCTCATTCAGCCCTTAGGGCGTTATAATGTTGCAGCATATCTCACTGTTTGTTGGTAAAAGAGTAGTCCCAGAGTTGGCAGAGGGTGGTGATGTCTAGCTGCCTTCTACCCAGTCTTTGACTGCTAAATTAGAGACGGCTAGCGCAGATAGCTCTTGTGTAGCTTTGCGCGACATTCAAAACAAAAACAAGCATCACACAGTAGATGCCAATGTAGCCAGCCGCTGTTTGACGCCCCTGTATAACCTGAAGCTCCATTGTTCCATGGAAGGAGAAAGCACCCCCGATCATAATGGAACCTCCTCCACTGTGTCGTGTAGAAAATGTCTCCGGTTGGATATCCTTATCGTGCCAGTAACGTTGGAAGCCATCTGGACCATCCAAGTTAAATTGTTTCTCATCGGAGAACGAAACCTTCTTCCACTTTTCTACGCCCCATGTTTGGTGCTTCTCAGCAGAGTTTAACCAAGCTGTTTCGTGGTGTGAAAGGAGGTGTGGCCTTTGAAGACGTTTGCGGTTTTTTAAGGGCCTTAATCTGGTTCGACGATTGGCTGACGTCTCGCCGGACAACCCGTGGAATCCTTCTGCTCAACACCGGCGAAATTTTCTTGAGCCGACCACTTGAAATTCTCGTTCCGTTTCCCTGGGGGTCTTTTAAGAAATTTGCAACAGCAGTTTCACTGCGCCCAATCTCACTAAGTGGTTGAGTCTAACAACGCAAAATGTGTATTTTGTCTTTATGTTCATTGACCTTAAGATTTTGGGCAGCAGTGGAGATGTAATTCTTTCAGTTTCCATAGCGCGTTAGAAATAAATTTCCATATATCTGTAAAACACTGAAGTAAGAGTTCCCTAGTGTGTCTGCGGACACACACCCCTAGAAACCGGCTATCGATATACGTGATGGGCAGAGCACATTTAGCCTATTATGTAGTTTTGTGCTTAATACCAAATAAACAAGCGGAAGCGTGAAAGCACTGTTAAAAGTTGTCATCTACAATTAGTATTGATAATAAATTCCGCCACTAAAAACAATAGGGAATCTTCAATAGTCGCAGCACTTGAAATTCTTAAGCAATGATTAGAGTAAATTAATCTATGAGCTATTTGTTTCTTTTTCATTAATTATACTCTTGAGTGTAGCAATAAAAGGCGTGGGATACGCATATACCTGATTCGATTTCATTTCTTGTCAGGATCTCTACAAGCCTACTCTGCAACTGGAATTCTTTTAAGCAGGATTAGAGCAAACTAATCTATGTATGAGACCCTGGTGTGGTCGAATACATCAATCGAAAGGGTTTGACGTCCTGAGTTTAAAACTGTAATTATATATCAAATCGATCAAGAGATGAGAAAGTCATGAGCTAGAAATTTGTACTTAATTAATTCGGAAACATTCTATGAACTCCTGTACCGTGGCTAATTTTCTCACAAGAATAAAATTTATTAATATTAAAACAACCTTGAGTCCTTATCATGATGAATTATTATCAGAGATTTGAGTTTGTATTCAAACTGAAAACTCTCTCTTTAAGTTCGCAATACCATAATTTAAAGTAGGATCTGATTGTTTGTTTTGAATTTCGCGCAAAGCTACTCGAGGGCTATCTGTGCTAGCCGTTCCTAATTTAGCAGTGTAAGAATAGAGGGAAGGCAGCTAGTCATCACCACCCACCGCCAACTCTTGGAATACTCTTTTGCCAACGAATAGTGGGATTGACCGTCACATTATCACATTATAACGCCCCCCCCCCCACGGCTGGGAGGGCGAGCATGTTTGGTGCGACCGGGATTCGAACCCGCGACCCTCGGATTACGAGTCGAACGGCTTAACACGCTTGGCCATTTCGAGCCAAAGTAGGATCATCCCCACCCACCGCCAACTCTTGGGCTACTCTTTTACCAACGAATTGGGGGCTTGACCGTCACATTATAACGCCACCACGGTTGAAATGGCGAGCATGTTTGGTGCGACCGGGATTCGAACCCGCCGAAATACCATGTAAAGCTTACACTATCCAGTAACGGTGCATATTATTCAATTATATTACAGGATCACAGTCAAAAAGAAAGAAATTAAAAATAAGCACTTCTTAAATAACAGTCATTATCGTACTAGCTGAAAACAATCAATCAACATCACAAAAACCGAAATAATTTCAAAATATCAGCGATGAAACATGTTTTCAAAGCTTCAGGTCATTGCCTTCAACATGAAAGTTTTCCAAAGTTCAGTTTTAGAAAAATATGAATTTTTCGGGGACTTACGATTTTAAATTCTATTGTGTAGGCGTTTCTACGTTATTCTGCGTGACAAGAACAATAAATGTCGAAGTTCACTGCTAGTTCTTCACTCTCCTCTTGCGCATGCTCATTATTATCTTCTATCTTCTTATGTACTTATATTTTGGTTTGGTTTGATGTGTATTTCACGCAAAGCTACACCAGAGCTATCTGCGCTACCCGTTATTAATTTAGCAATATGAGAGTAGAGGGAAGGCAGCTAGTCATCACCACCCACCGCCAACTCTTGGAATACTCTTTTGCCAACGAATAGTGGGATTGACCGTCACATTATCACATTATAACGCCCCCCCACGGCTGGGAGGGCGAGCATGTTTGGTGCGACCGGGATTCGAACCCGCGACCCTCGGATTACGAGTCGAACGGCTTAACACGCTTGGCCATTTCGAGCCAAAGTAGGATCTACCTGGTGTTTTGAACAAGTGAATTGTGAAGTTAAATAGATTTGTACTTCATACACTAATTTTATTATGCTAAAAACAATTATAAAGTATTAAATTTGGACGATATATTTAGCTGTTTCTTTTTACTTTCAAATGTGTTTTAAGCTTTCACCAGTTATTGTGTTTTATTTTTGCAAGCAGCTTGCAACATACAATGTAGAAATAAGTTGGTTTCAGCTATCATGTCTAGCTGGAGTTTTAATATGTGCTACGTATATGGTCTGTTTTTACACAAGGCTTTATACAAACGCAGTGGCGGATTGAGGAGGTGATTGGCTACGCCTCTTTTTGTATTGCTTAAAAAATTGTCACACTTTTGAAAACGTGTTATTAAATAACACATTAACGTTTTAAAAAATGTGACATAATTTTTAAACAACATAAAAAGGAGTGGCTAGTCACCTCTTCCAGAATCAGCTACTGAAATAAGGTCTTCTTGTTTGTTTATTCTTAACCACAATGTTATATAATAAATTTCCATTTGCTCTTTCCGCCAGAGGGAAATCAAGCCTCAGGTTTTAATCTTTTTAGTCTGTAAAATTTTACTCCTGACCGACTGGGAAATAGTGAGGGAAAAACAAATAAAGTTATTCAAATCGTTGTTGGAATAAACTAAATAAAATTGTTCCATAATTTTTTGCAAAAAATAAAAAATATTATACTTTTATTTACTTCAAAGTCCTCCAGAGGGTCAGTGGTAATATTATGGACTTGTAATGCTAAAATTTAGGAATCGATTTCACGTGTTGGACAGAGCATAGTTACCCTAATGTGTAGTTGGTGAACAGAGCATAGTTACCCTAATGTATAGTTGGTGAACAGAGCATAGTTACCCTAATGTGTAGTTGGTGAACAGAGCATAGTTACCCTAATGTGTAGTTGGTGAACAGAGCATAGTTACCCTAATGTGTAGTTGGTGAACAGAGCATAGTTACCCTAATGTGTAGTTTTACGCAAAAACAGAGAAACGAAGAGCCCACCCACTTAATACAGCGGTATGTCTACGGATTTACAACGCTAAAATCAGCAGTTCGATTCCTCTCAGTGGGGTCAGTAGATAGCCCGACGTGGCTTTGCTATAAAACACACACATACATAACGACAGCGAAGAGAACTGGTTTCTCAAAATATCTTCTGTCATTAGACAACTTGAATAATGTTTAACACATTTTTTATTTCTTTGGTTTCTTTAGTAACTTTAAAAGAGTAAAAAAAGGAAATTTACCGTTTTAAACTGAACTGTGAAGGTACTTCTACCTTCCAAGTTATATTGTATCATGGTACCTTTAAGCAAGTAACATGTTTTAAACAATAACAGTATTTTTGAAATACATTCTGTGTTTCTGTGTTACATTTTCATGTCAGTTATTAATACAAGACTACTTTGTACATTGTATGAATTTTTCGTAAAACATGATATTTTTTACACCCAGTGAGTTATTAGTTATATTATTTACACCTTATTTTAATGCTCATTTGAATACGATTTGCTGTGAAAAGTAAAGGGTGTAAAATCTACAATAAATACAGCGTTACATGTCACATTGGCCGAAAAACCAAGGTGCCCGGATCGTACGCTCAGTGATTCATGATTCGCAACCTGTTCCCTTAAAATTAAGCTCCAAACAAGGAAACGGTCGTTGCGTTACAAAATGGACGCTCAAATTCCGCTATTCGCTTATAGTATCCCAAAAATCTGCAGTAGCTTCTATTGGCTAACAGCCTGCCTGCAGAATAAAATTAGGGACAACTAGCGCAGATAGTCTTTTTGTAGTTACGCGTAAACGTTTAATACAATCGTTTATCTAAATCTTTCTTATTCAGTCCGACATTGAAAGAAGGAACACAACAAAAACTTAAGTACAATCCTATGTTTCTTTTAGTGCAACGTTTTTCAAAGGGCTATCAGTGTTGTTCGTCGTTGGACTCGAGCTCTAATTAAAACATTATAATCTCTCACGGTTGCCGCCGAGGTACCGTTGGATTGAAGACAGTTATTAGCAGTTCACTAACTTTTTTCAAAAGTCCATCTTTATTTCAATTGGAAATATATATATATATATATATATATATATTCTTTTCACAAAAAAAATGAATTATGTTTGTAAGTTTAAAATAATAATCACCGCTTCGACTAGCATCAATACTTATTTCTATCCCTCCTTGGAATACAAATAAAGCTAAAATAATTTAACGAATAATTTCAGTTAACTTTCAGTAGCTTCCTTTATTTGTCCAATAAATAAACTAAAATGTTTTATTAGTAGTGCTTGGTAAAATAGTTAATGAATATGTTGGTACTTTTGTTGAACAACATATCAGTTTGGTCCTCGAAAAAGAAAATCTCTTGATAGTTTCAAGTCCAAAACACCCTGAGCCACACATTGTAGGAAAGCTCATCAAACAGTATAAGATCTTTGGTTTGGTTTATTTTAAATTTCGCGCAAAGCTACACCAGGGCTATCTGCGCTAGCTGTCCCTAATTTAGCAGTGTAAGATTAGAGGAAAGGCAGCTAGTCATCACCACCCATTGCCAACTCTTGCGTTACTCTTTTACCAACGAATAGTGGGATTGACCGTCACATTATAACGACACCACAGTTGAAAGGGCGAGCATGTTTGGTGCGATCGGGATTCGAACCCGCCAAAATACCATGTAAAGCTTACACTATCCAGTAACGGTGCATATTATTCAATTATATTACAGGATCACAGCCAAAAAGAGATAAATTAAAAATAAGCACTTCATAAATTACGATACCATTGTCAGTCAGTGGTATAAAATATACTACATGTTGTGTGTGTGTGTGTATGTTTATTTCTATATTTTATAAAAATATGTCTTTTCTGTGACAGGGACTGCACTGTGTGTAAACTTTCGTTTCTTCCTTTTTTCGTATCGTTTTCTTATGCTTCAGGGTATTTTTAGTTGAAATTCTTGCATATTTAACACAGGTTGTGGTATCTAGTGGGTAAATAACATTGGATTAAATTGAAAACTAACTTAATTGTAGTTATTAGATTACTATCTCATTGATATTTTAACAATATTTAAATCTCATTGACACATGAAAAAACGACATATTTTCTGTATGAAAAAAACTCATTGAACACTATGCGATTAGGGCTAACGTTTTTTCTTTCATTTAAACTTGTTATCGATGGTTTAACCCAGTGCATCTTCTATATCCTTTCTCACTAAATTTGTCAATTGTATTGATGTGTTTAATACCGTATATGAACTGATTCAAAATTATGATAAGTCACTTGCTTAATTAACGTTGTTCGATGACGAAATATATATATATGTTGTCAGTGTATTCCAGACGTCTTAATGAGCTCTGATAAAGAGCAAAAGGCATCGTCGACACTGGATATGATAGATGTAAAGTGGTTGGCACACAACACATTCTCTTTTTGTTCTTACTCATCGTTTGTTTTAGAAATAGTATTGCTTTTGTAGATGGTGTCCGCCATTAATGACTTGCAGCGATACACTTAGAGATTTCATACATTTATAGCTGTAACCAATTCTAATATCTCTATTTTTTCATTACATTATTGTCTTTTAGCGATCAGGAAGTTGACTTTATTGGGCTGTTGAGCCAATATGTCAGTCGAAAAACTGAGTTGTCGTTTATCAATTTAAATAAATGTAATTGTCAAAGTATGCTATTTTTATATTTGGTATTTCAGCTTCATGTGTTATACGTGATTTAAATGGGCAGGTCTTATAAGGTCCCGGCATAAAATTTTGTGGACGTGAAGGAAAGGAAACCTTAAAAAATTACTACATTTTCGTTCGCATAAATCAGTTACTTCTTAGAATTAATAATGATTAGTATAAGCAAGGAATGGAATGAAAGGAAATAGGAAATAAGTAAAGTTGGAACTTGCACTTCAAATTAATGTAAAAATGCAGTGATCCACGTGTTCATACTGATCTAATATTCATATGTAACTGTTTTAGATGATGCAATTATCGAATGATGCTATGCATCAATGTTTTAAATGTTGCTGGATAACCAAGAGAACTATGCACTTGGACCTGGACAGACATTACATAATAGGAAAATGGAGAAACAGCAAAACACCATGCATTGTTTGTTTGTTTGTTTTGAATTTCGCGCAAACCTACTCGAGGGCTATCTGCGCTAGTCCTCCCTAATTTTGCAGTGTAAGACTAGAGGGAAGGTAGCTGGTCATCCCCACCCACCGCCAACTCTTGGGTTACTATTTTACCAACGAATAGTGGGATTGCCCGTTACATTATAACTCCCCCACGGCTGAAATGGCGACACGTTTAGCGTGACGGGTGTTCCACCCTCACGACCCTCAGATTACGAGTCGAATGTCTTAACCACCTGGCCATGCCGAGCCTCTTATATATTGTCCAAACAAAGGTGTGGATTTGAAAAGTAGTTGAAAAGATGTTCAGAAAGCTAGAGTCAATAAATTGTTACAAAAATATTTAACTTGTCATCTCGTATTTAGGTCAATACCATTGGCTGCACTGTATAAAAAAATGAATAAATCTTTTAAAAAAATATAAATGATCAGATCGGAATGTTTTCTTTTAATGCAGTATAAAGGGAGGGTTTCAAGTTCAAACCCCCATCGCACCAAACATGCTAGCCCTTTCAGCTGTTGACGCGTTATAATGTGACTGTCAATCCGATTATTTTTGGTGGTTAAAGAATGGCCCTCTAATCTTACACTGCTAAATTAGGGACGAAAATAAAAAACAAACAAACAAACAATTCAGTAAACAAAACAAGTTTTATTTTCCTCACGTAATAGTTGAAATGTAAATATGCAACATGTCTTCATTACACAAAAATAAGTCATTTTTTTTATCAAGCAGTAAACCGTTCGTAGTTAACACTTAATATCAAGAGTTTTCTTTTTCCCCCAACTGATAAAAACACGTGTTTTTATTCGTTCTCTCCTTTTTGGAGGCTCTTGAGAAAAACTCGTCGAATTGTAAAATTAGACATTTTATTATGGACAGCTTCGCCTTTATCTCACTACATGATACATAAGTTTTACTATAAAGGAATTATATATATATAAATTAGGCTTTTTAGTGTTTCACCCTTGAGATTAAAAGTTTTGATTATTTTAAGTTTTAAAATTTGATCGAATTATGTTGAGAAATAAAATTACTTGATGGTTTGCCCGATCAGAAAAAACCACTACAAATATTTTCATAACATTGGTCCTCAGATTGGTTTGGTAAGATATCGTTTTTGCTTAATTCTGAGAATTCTAATAAAAAAAGATTAATAATTGGATATCGTTTATCGTCTTACATTTAAATTACTTGAATATATCAAAATTTTATTTAAAAAAGTTTATTATCGTTTTATAACTCCGTAATAAATTACTAGTGTAATATACAATTACTTTAAATGCACAAAATAAGTATTTGATTGGTTTGGTTTATTTGTTTTGAATTTCGCGCAAAACTACACGAGGGCTATCTGCGCTAGCCATCCATAATTTAGCAGTGTAATACGAGAGGGAAGGCAGCTAGTCATCACCACCCATCGCCACCTCTTGGGCTACTCTTTTGCCAACGAATAGTGGGATTGACCGTCACATTATAACGCCCCCACGGCTGAAAGGGCGAGCATGTTTAGTGTGATAGGGATTCGAACCCACGACCCTCGGATTACGAGTCGAGTGCCTTAACCACCTGGCCATGCCGGGCCCGATAAGTAATTGAAAGTATCAATAAACCACATAGTTCTAAAGCATACCGACAGATGCCGCTATAAACACATAGGAAGAACGATAGATTTACGCCTGAAATACTGGCCACATCAAATTACGAGTATTGTGTGTTATGCATTTTAGTCCAGTTATCACTCACAAAAGAACTTAGGTATTGCATTTAAACGTACTTAATGTTTTAGTAACAAATGAAAATTAACAGCGAGAGAGAGAGAGAAAAAAAAAAAAACACGACACATAATTTGCTTCCACGTTGTGTTTGTTAAAGAATTTGGAAGAATATAGAAACACGTCATGCTTACCTGTCGGATCAATCATATCCACAACAACGATAGGTATATTTTATTTACAAACCAACCAGTAACAAATACCATTAGTAGCTAATTACTTACTGTGTAACAGACTGTTATCTGAACAGCAGTATAAAGCATATTGGCGATATACGATCCCATGGAAATATATTTTTTTCCTCTTTTATAACTATAGTAATTAAAGAAATTGTGAAAATTATGTCAAATAAATGGACACAAATGTACTTATTTGGAGCAATCACGCATCACACACTTTATGGGTATCAAAAGATCCAGTTGTGGACTTTAAAATACCATACTTCACAATAAATACAATTACGCCAAAAAGAAGAACTTACAAGTTTCACTGTTCAACGTAAGCTTAGATAGGACGTTTTAATAGATTAACTGAAAAAAAAAAAAGCATTGTTTTTACAACTGGTAAAACAGCAGAATGAAAACTAGAATATTACTCACTTTTTTATTATCAACCCTCGTCGGTCTTACACAGACAAATATCGATTTATTAGCGTACTATTAAAAGTTCGTTTATTTGTTTCTAGAATGTTCGTGCAAAGAGACGCAATAATTATTATCTGCGCATATTCGTCTCCAGTTTCGAGCTGATAAGCCTAAATAAAAGACGTATAGCTAGCTAGTCAACAACACTCGATATTAAGTAGCCATAAACCCATTAAGACTAAAAATATACTGTGTATAGCCATTATAAAAGCAAACAAACTATTGACTTGAGTTAATTAAATGAATTCATGAATCCTTATTATGAAGCATTTTTATGGTATCACTTATAAAGACTTACGAGTTATCAATTTCAATAAAGGCTATCTAAGTTACAATATTTCAAAAACTAAGATTAGTTGTGTTAATTAAATTTACGAGATAGCTTAAAAGCAGAACATTTGCCACACTAATATATTATTCTATGTAATATCGACCAGCTATTTAATATTAAATAATGAACAGCACAGCCTTAAGAAGAAAAAAAAAACATTTTTCTCACCTTCAATTTACCTTATGAAACGACAATTTTTCCGAGAGTTGCGGGTTCGAATCCCCATCGCACCAAACATGCTCCCACTTTCAGCCCGTGGAGGTGTTATAATGTGACGGTAAATCCCACTATTTGTCGCTGAAAGAGTGGTCCAAGAATTAGCTGTGGGTGGTGACGACTAACTGCCTTCCCTCTAGTCTTACACTGCTAAATTAGGGACGACTAGAGCAGATAGCCCTCGTGTAGTTTTGCGCGAAATTAAAAAAACAAACGACGATTTTAGAAAACTGAAAGGTATGTGTGTCTTATGGAGCTAGACCTTATAATTCAATGTTTTAAAGTAATATAACTAATTCCCTAAGACAACGTTCCCTAAACTACTGCCATCTGCTCTCCCTCTTTTCTTAAAGTAACGACATATAATATACGGATACACATTAAAATACTATATGTGTTGTAGTAATTGAGTATTACTTTCACTGATAAAATATATATTAAAAGCTTTATTTTACATTATTACACTACTGATTCTTCCCTAATCCCTCGCGCCAAATGGGGACGCCCACATTTTGAAAAACACGTCCTAAGAAGATATACACATTCATGTTTCTGAAATACAAGAAGTTTTAGTCATTTACTTATTTAGAATTGCTAACTTTCCCATCTGAAACCACACTTATCACCTTCGTATAAGATATCAAATAACACTACACAACAATATTTTTGAAAAGTTTTTGCTGATTGTGACAGGTACCTAGTGGTTATGCACAAATATAGTTTTGGTTTTGCTTCATCACGTAGGAACTCTTAGAAATAGACAGTTAACTGTTTACCGGCAACAACGTATTTAATTGCCTTTATGTTTCTAATACACTATTAAGTTCAACATAATTAAAAGTGTTTTGCTCCCGATTTTCGTTTGTATTCAATGTCCGGTACATCACGTTGCACTGTCCAACAGTAGTCAGCAAGCATTGACGGATTCCAGTTGCCCTGATATCGTTTTTCCATTGTAGCAATGTCCTGGTAAAACTGAAGATTTCGATGAAACGGTACGTGATGGGCAAATTTGGATGTGATTTTCGTGATCAGCAGCCAAGAATCTATAAAAAACACCCAACAGTGTTCAAGAAGCAAAACCTTTGTTTTGCAGTGTAATAGACCTATCTGGGTTTTGAGAACATTCTCATCTGAAACTATAGTTAACACCTTCAGGTAAGATATTAGGTTATACACCCATACTTAACACCTTCAGGTAAGATATTAGGTTATACACTCATTCTTAACACCTTTAGGTAAGATATTAGGTTATACACCCATACTTAACACTTTCAGGTAAGATATTAGGTTATACACCCATACTTAACACCTTCAGGTAAGATATTAGGTTATACACCCATACTTAACACCTTCAGGTAAGATATTAGGTTATACACCCATACTTAACACCTTCAGGTAAGATACTAGGTTATACATCCATCTATGGATTTGAGAATAATAATGCTCTACACGTTTCAGTTAATATTGCTGTGGACATTGTTGCTTAGTGTGAGCTAGTTTCTCTGAAAGGGGACCGATGCCCGGAGGAATCACCTGTTTTAACCACTCGCACTATAATACATTAGTGTGTTGCCTGTCTGTCAATCAGTAGACACTAAAATGAAGTCACATAAGAAATGATTAACGTTGCAATTTGTACTGTTATGATGTCAGTAAAACGTGAGCATGCCAGGAATCACGAGACGAAGTGTGCACTATGTAAACTATCGAACAGCGTGATATATGAATTTGATATGCAAGAAATAAAAATATTTTTTACTATTGGTGCGAGTTTTATTTACTCTTGAAACAGAATACTTTCGGGTACCCTGCGGAAGTACACTTAGTGTATTTCCAATATTGGTAAAAATATACCCTTTTTCTTACTCCCACAGTGAAACTATAGGTAAACATAATACAGTGTTTTGATTTAAAACCATACACACAACACTATACAAACAATTATTGCATATAATAATATTTTGGTATTCTGAGAACAATAAGCCACTTGCAGTTTCAGTATTTTCAAGATTATAACTTTTAACGTATGAACTGATTATTACCTATTACAAATTAATACAAATATTTTAAAGCCTAAAAATGAAGCTTCTAAGATGTTAATACTCGTCAAGAAAACTGTGCTTTTTAAAATGTTAATAAGCGTCCACATTTGCCATTTTTAAAGTTCATGTGCATTCTGAAATTACTGTATATGTTTGGCATAAGTATAATTGAAATTAAAATATCATCATATTTAGCTTTCAAGAGTTTTTAGTGTTCAACAGGGTCCATACATATACGTGGAAAACAGCGACAAACGACTCCCTAAAGAGCCGTACCACTTTAACTTGTAAGCCTAAAACGCTTAGATGAGAAAACATGACTTTTTCACTCGAAATTATGGAATCAATATTTTTAATAGATATGCATTCATGATTTCTCTCGAGTTAAATTACGATTTTTATTGACGTATTGGAAAGTGGATTTCTAATAATAGTTCTTGTAATCACGAATTTTCTTTAAATTCTGCCTGCACAAAGTAATTATGGGTGTGTTCAATCAGTTTTATCAGTAAGAACTGACATTGGTTAAATATATTAGGTTTGTTAACATTAATAGTATTCCTATCGTGATTTTATCGCGCAAGGAACTCGGTCAATTATTTCTAACATACCTTTGATAAATGTTGATAAAAATGAAAAATATTGAAAGAAACCTTTTTATTTATTGTTGGTTTTACATAAATATAAATTACAATATTCTCTTTCATCTGCTTTAGTTCTGGAACTGTTAAACACGCAACATCTTTTCACCACTAGTTTATTTTTGTAACATTTTAGAACTACACCGCAACCAATATAAGTTCATTCACTTTCAACTTTTTAAACTAAAATGTGAATTTTGTTAATTAAAAAAAAATATTATAACACATTATTTGCCTTCCTTTAGCTCTGGGCCTGACATGGCCAAGCGTGTTAAGGCGTGCGACTCGTAATCTGAGGGTCGCTGGTTCGCATCCCCCATCGCGCTGAACACGCTCGCCCTTTCAGCCGTGGGGGGGGGGTTATAAAGTTACGGTCAATCCCACTATTCGTTGGTAAAAGAGTATCCCAAGAGTTGGCGGTGGGTGGTGATGACTAGCTGCCTTCCCTCTAGTCTTACACTGCTAAATTAGGGACGTCTAGGACAGATAGCCCTCGAGTAGCTTTGTGCGAAATTCAAAAAAACAAACAAAACCTTTAGCTCAACGGTAAGTCTAGGAGTTTATAATGCTAGAATTCAGGTTTCGATATCTCGATATGGGCAAAAGCACAGTTATCCCCTTAACAACAAACAGTAATTTAAAAAATATAATTTGTATGTATCTTTTCCCACATAAGTTGAGTATTTTTACACATCTCGAAACGACGGATTTCACAGACAACCTTGACCTGGGATACTTTGCACTAACGTTTTTATTATCACACAAACAGGGACAATTTTAAATTCACTTAGTTACTCGTAAAAATGATCTTGACTAGTTAGCGTCGGAAATATTCGTTTCTTCTGTTTGCTTTCGTCAATCGTATCGTTTCTAATTTTGCAGTACATACTGATTAAAATGTGCGATACACCGATAATGTATATGAATAAAATGTGCTATAATATATATTCTTATTATAATATAATGTGCGTTTTTTCATTACCAAGTTTGCCAAAACTGTTATTTGATTTACGCATTTTAAACCATTTCTTCGAAATTGTCATTAATCAAAGTTTGAAATATTTGAAAATGCCTGAAACAATACTTAGGGCATTATAGCCTGCTACTACTATCAATAACACTGCATAACAAAGTTTTTGCTTCTTGTACACTGTTGGGTGTTCCTTATAGATTTTTGGCTGCTGATTACGAAAATCACATCCAAATTTGCCCATCGCGTACCGTTTCACCGAAATCTCCAGTTTCACCAAGACATTGCTACAATGGGAAAACGATATCAGGGCAACTGGAATCCGTCAATGCTTGCTGACTACTGTTGGACACTGTAACGTGATACACCGGACATTGAATACAAACGAAAATCGGGAGCAAAACACTTTTAATTATGTTGAACTTAATAGCGTATTAGAAACATAAACGCAATTAAATACGTTATTGTCGGTAAACAGTTAACGGTCTATTTCTCAGAGTTCCTACGTGATGAAGCAAAACCAAAACTATATTTGTACATACCCACCAGGTACCTGTCACAATCAGCAAAATCTTTTTTAGGAAGCAAAACTTTTCAAAAAAATTGTTGTGCAGTGTAATTAGTAAACATATAAAGATATTATCATCCGATACGTGGTTGAGTACTGTATTAAAACGATGTTGATCTTCATCATGTTGAAAAAATTCATGTCGCAAAGTCAGCATACTCTGTCTGACAACCTTATATCTGGACAATAGTTCTACAACGTAGTTCCGTTATAGAAACGCTCCGTTGTATGGCTGTTATGTACAAAGAATACCACTGATTCCTGCGAGACTTTCATTTTAGAATATTGTCTGTTTCAACACTCCGATTGCACAGAAATTAATAGGTGATTTGTCTTTCGACCTGATATCTAGTCTGTGTATTTAATACGATGAATACGCATTCCACGTCTCAGTTACTTGACGAATGTGACGGTTAATTGGATATGTAGTGAAGCAACTTGTTTACGCATGGCTTGTATAGCTTTTATAAACTGATATCCTTTTGGCTATGCTATGTTCTCTTGCTCGGAACTTGTAGACAAGGTTTTGTTACTGAAAATTGATTGGGTTTGTAGATTTTCCTCCGTTACAAAACGCCAAACTTTGTCGTCACAGCTATAGAACGACTTCTTGCAGGTCTCTTCTCTGGACCGTCCTTTTTTTCTAAAGTTGATCCACATTCCTTTGTTTCCCGATAACATTGAAATTTTTAGATCTCCTATTTGAACACGTCTTTATGACCTGAGTGTATGAATATTTTACGTCAGAAAGAACTGTTATATATTTTTCTCAAAGGCTATTAGTTTTCTCCTGTGATTGTATTTTGTGGTACTTAATGTCATATTCAAAATCCTTTTAATGTTGGGCACTCAAACTGTTGTAAATGATGTGGATAGCTATTGAAATATTTATATTAAAGTGATTTGTCATAATAACTGTTTACAACTGGTAAAAACGTATTTGATTCCCACACCTGTTAGTATAACAGTATAAATTATTACTGTTTAAAACAACAGTTTACTTTAATAATGTTCCTTCCTGCACACTAATGTATTTTAAACGACAAGAAATACCAGTGGTTAAAGTATGACGAAACTGTATGCCGTTAATAAAAGTACGGTCATTAGTGTAACAAAAAAATAACTCGTAAATAAGGATATTAGTATGAACATTAATAAAATAGTTTTACAGAAGTAATCATTTCTAGAACATTGAATAATCTAAAATAAACACTTAAAATGTTAATCTGTTAATGAACATTTAAAATGTTGTTTATCTGTTTATGAACGCTTAAAGTGTTGTTTATCTATTTATGAACACTTAATATGTTGTTTATCTGTTTATGAACATTTAAAATTTCGTTTATCTGTTTTTCGCATACATATATTTGTGTGTATGTGTGTATATACTTATTTTCTAATTTAAGACTGAGACTGATGACTTTTAAGGACGTGAAATATCTCCATCAAAGATATTATAACTGTTAATAAACATATAATCAGAAAGATTGTTACTTATGTATTTATTATCTTCCATACTTTTGAAATTACATTTACAGTGTGGTTCAGCTTATAACTCTTAACCTATTACGTTAACTTTTATATCACGGCTCTATGAGTTGTACAGTTTCTGTTCATTAGCTCAGTTTCTAGTAGAAAGAATATAACCATGCAAAAACATAGACAATAGCTTATAAGGTCGGCTGGATGTTAATATATATACATACATGCTTAGGTTTTAGATGCAAGGTTTTCTACATCGGTCGTTCACGAGATACAAAGACTGAAGAGTAGAACGCCTTAACTTTCAGTAGTAACGTGTATGTGATGTAACATCACAGAACGTCTGATAGCAACCTAATTCATATCGCTCTTTGTTGTATAGCGCGATCCTTCAGTAAGAATATAGAACAGAAGTTCAAACCCGTTTTTCTATAAGCTCCTGTCGACGAGGCTATTTCCCAATATCAAAACTCATCAGGGAAATGAGATTACAACCAAAGAGGGCTTCGTTTTATATTAGTCATTTCGATACAGTCTAGCCGTCCCAAAATTTGGGACGACTACAGCAGATAGTCCTCGTGTAGCTTTGCGCGAAATTAAAAACAAGCAAACATTTCGATTGCGTTGACGTTTTATATCGATATTTGATATATATATATACATATTTGTTTCCTTGGTCTATCGAACATGATAAAATGTTCTTTTTAATTAAAAACATATAAACTGAAAATAATATTTTTCCTCTACCAACAAAACAACTTTATGTAAAAATGACACTTGAAGACACTTCTATTTTCTAAAAGCTTGAACCAATATCTGAGATATCCTGGAGTAGCAATGTCCTAGAACTTTTACCCACAGAGGGTATAAAGACAACATCAAATAACATTACGGAATGTTTTTATTCGTCTTCACACAAAATAGAACAGATAATGAAAAACAAAGTAAGTCAGACAGATAACAATCAGTGAGGGGAATACGATGTTTTCTCGTCCTATTAAAAGTGGATTAGACGACTTTCAAAACTCCTAGTGGACATTTGTAAACCTACACTTTACCTTCATTGATCATACAGATATACTGTTAGTTCTAGAGACGCTAAAAACAATGGAAAAAAGTTGAAAGGAATACTCGAAAAAAGTACTTCTAAAAACAATAGAAATTTAAATCACAAGTTATTAGATGGCGTCATAATTGGAGATGTTTGTTCGCTCGTTAACTATATATATAAAATTATATATTGGGCTATCTTTGCTCTACCTATAAGGAGTATGGAAGTTCGATTTTCAAATTTATTAGGCTTAACGCTCAGCCACCAGGGGAACTATTTTACAGCAGAAAAAGTTTTTATGTCTGATGATGCATTTTCCTGGTATGCATGTTTTTCTTTCTCATAATGCTCTGTAAACAATTATTATTCTAACAAAAATTACCTTGAATTGTGTTCTTCACAGAGAAAATAGATGCAAGTTTACAGCATGTCAAAAACTATTTGTGGTTTTCTTTTTTAGTGTAATAACGCTGCCGAAAAAACCTAATGCACTAATGTTTTAAAGAATGAAGTGATACGATCCGGGCCGTCATCCCAGGTGGTTAGGGTGTTCGACTCGTAATTTGAAGGTCGCTGGTTCGAATTCACGTCACACTAAACAGCCGTGGGGACATTATAATGTTATGGGCGATCCCACTATTCGTTAGTAAAAGAGTAGCCTAAGAATTGCCTACCTTCTAGACATACACTACTGAATTAGGGACGGCTATCGCACAGAGCCCTCGTGCAACTTTGCGCGAAATTGAAAAAACAAACAAAAAACAAAAAGAACCACAATCCATATTTTTCAGGCGATATGTTTCAACTCAAAAATCACCCATTCGTCAAGAATCACTCATTTTCTGTAATGTAAACGTTACCTGCGCTAGCCGTCCCTAGTTTAGTAGTGTAAGACTAGAAGGAAGGCAGTTGGTCATCACCACCAACCCCGAACTCTTGGGTTACTCTTTACCAAAGAATAGTGGGATTGACTGTCTCATTACAACGTCCCGTCGGCTGAAAGGGAGAGAATTTCGGTGTGAATGCGATTCGAATCCTCGACCCTCAGATTAGGAGTCAGTACCTCAACCATCTGGCCCTGCCGAGCCTTAGCGACTAGCTATTAGCAAATGTATTTGTCTAATCTCTACATAATATTTTTATTTTAAATGTATGAAAAGCGTTCGAACAGGGTAAGTCTAAGCCTAATTTGAAAGAATTTTCTTTACAAACTGATAAAATCTTTGAGAGTTGAGTAATTGATTCCTAGGTAATATTAACATATTAGCTTTTATCTATTCAACAACTTACTATTATATGCATGATTATATTCAACACAATATATTTTATTTACACTGATCTAATATATTATTTTCTTGTAGCTTTTTGTTGGACTTGGGTTACTTGGTTGGTCAGTGGATCCAGCGGGTCACAAATCCTCTCCGCCTTGATCCTTCCGGTCAAAAGGAGGTTGCGCGTACTTCTGCTAATGTTGCCCGTGATTAGCTGAATCCTGTGGCATCTGTTTCGGCCTTTGTTGTGGTTGTCACGAAAGATTCCAAAAGGGGTTCTGAGGCTGAATGTGGTTGGTGGTGTTACTACAGAGTGTAGTGATGCGACTAGTGGGGTAATGGGCGTAGTGTAGTGCGTCTACATTCTCGCTTTCAGCTGCCTCCGCTGGCTAGCCTACAGATGAAAATTTGTAAGTTTCCCCCTGTCAGTACAGAGCCTCTTCTTCACCAGGACTCTTGCAGCGCCTCTCCGTGGCAACACACAGTAGCTGGGCACCTCACAGCCCCAAGCTAAATTGCAAGGGATCTCGGAGCATCTAGAGCTCCAGAGGTGCGATGTGCATGGCCCATCGGTGTGTGGACACGCCCTGACATCCGACATTCAAGTCCCAACTATGGGTTAAATAGTTTTGCTGCCTTGCAGATTAGGATTTGTATCTAAAGAGGACTGGCCCTGACAGAAAGGAGGATGAGAAGTCTTCAAGACGACTAACGGCTCAACTTGAGTCCTGGAGAAGACACTCCAGCTGCTGATGCTGCTACCAGCAGACACAACACGGTAGGTAGCAGTCACCGGTTTTAAGGGTGTCCATATCGGCGTAAGGATACTCGCCAGAGGTCGTCTGCGACGATGGATGTGCTATTTAGCGCCATTGGTGAGTCGCCGCCCGCCTAACCCAGGCAGTCCCTAGGTAACAGGCACTGACCCGTCGCTGTCTACCTGCCTCATTGGGCGTATGGGGCGTAAGGGCAAGTGGACAGTAACTTGTCGCCTAAATATACAATAAACTTCTTTTTGGACAATGGCATTATTATCGCAGCTGTAATACTTTACAGCTTGTGGCTTCTGGGTGCTGTACTCCTGCTTTTTGACAGTTACATAAGCAACATATTTAATATTAAATAATGTGAACCCGGCCATGCCGATGGCCACGTGGCTAAGGCGCTCGACTCGCAATCTGAGGGTCATAGGTTCGAATCCCCTTTACACCAAACATGCATTCCCTTTCAGCCGTAGGGACGTTATAATGTGACGGTCAATTCCACTATCCTTTGGTAAAAGAGCAGCCCAAGAGCTGGTGTTGAATAGTGATGACAAGCTGCCTTCCTTCTAGTCTTACACTACTAAATTAGGGACGGCGAGTGTAGATAGCCCTCGAGTAGCTTTGAGCAAAATTCAAAACAAGCAAACAAACTATTATTCTGAAGTTGTTTTAATTTATTAATTTTACCGTTAACTTTCAGTTCATCTATCAAAATATAT